>NC_138746.1:30379601-30677101 GCF_965113295.1 Leuciscus leuciscus
TCAGGAATCTGCCACGGTCATACCCGACCAGTCAACTGGAAGGTTGTCCTTCACTAAGGTCAACCAGAAAGCTGATATGTAGCTGTTGTTAGGCTTAATTTACTAATTTTATATTCATCTCAGAGAACAACGCTATGATGAAATCTATATGAGTGGCTCCCCACTGGATAATAGTGACTATGATGTGCCTATATTATAGGCATTGACCTTTATTTAATTAGAGGACAATCACCAATCATTTTACTGTATCTTAAAATTGTCATTACATGTTGGTTGTATTATTGAAATAATACGAATGTAAAGTCTAACACTAAATAGCACATAGGTGGAAATGAACTGCCGTTTGTCCTAAGCACGGGCCAAGTCTTTATGCCAGAGGAACCCACAACAATGACAAATGAGGTAAAATAAGCCATGCCTTTATTCTACGTTCTCCCCTCACTTATCTCACTTTAAACACAATGAGCAAAGGTCTGTGGCTCGCTCTGAGAGCCCCTCAGAGAAACGGCACCATTGTGCTTAAATTAGAGACGAAAGGTGAAAATTTACAAAGGCCGTCACTTGAGAGGCCTCACCTGGGTGCGTGCACGCGCCACGAGCAGAAAGGCCACTAACCCTGTGACAGCGGCAATACAAAGCAACAAATCAACCTCAAGTTAAAACAGCCCTTTTGTTATTATTCTGATTATAGGTCTTTAGGTTTCAGCTTTAGAATGACATATATAATGGTTGGTGTTTTGCACTAGCAAGTGGAGTGGTAATCTGTATGCCCCTGCAGTTATTTACTACTAAAGGCCTGACCCAAGCTTTTGAGGGGTCATCAGCTGTATTTGATTTCAATCCTTGTACACGTTGTTTAGTGAGGAAGGAAAACATCCACTCTATCAGAAAAGCAATACTCGGACGTGAAAAGGGCACACGTTGCAAATGTGGTTTTTCACTTAATAAGTCAATCAATACATTGAGTTCCTTGCCTGTCTATTTTCAGAGGTGCCATGGGACCAAATCAACAGGGGATGTTTGACATAGACAATACAGGAGCCAAACCCCTGAAGACCCATTCCCCCCTAAAAGTAAAAGTTCAGAGCAGAAAAATGGGTACCTTGACCCTGCAAAAGGTTAACAAACTTCTGCTTAATGAATGGGAGGAATGAAATTTCAGACAAAGGAGTCTCCAGCAGAGCTTCCAGCTCACCAAAGCATACCAGCTTTGGATGGGGAGGGCAACATTTTTGTCCATATGCCCATAATTAATGCACTGCGTTCACTATTGTCTTGAAATTAAAATGATTTTTTTTTTTGGCCACCCTTGGCTAATTTTGTTGAAGAAACACAAAGAATGGTACAGGGGGAAATGGTCATAAAACAGTCGTTCCCTCGTTTATCAAAGGCTCGCCCTCTTCTGCTTGAGTAGCCAGGCTTTATCCACGCTGACAGGTGTATTGTTTCGGAGAGCTATAAGCTCTATAATCGTCATGGGCAGAAAGCATAACGCTTTGCTAAGTAGGTTTAATTGGCTTTGGTTTTAAGTAATGTTGCAGTGTGACTGCTTGAAACACCTTAATTTCAGGTCTTTGGACTTCCCAGCAAATAACTGCTTAATCTTGCCTTGAGGAGAATTCCTCAACTAATGAAAATTGCTTATAAAATATAATGAAGCCTTGGTCTCTTAATCAAATAAGATAACGTTTTTTGTAATAACCTATTAATTTAATTGGTCGCGAAGTATAAAACACATCACTTACATTTAATTGACCTAGAAACTATAGTAACAATATTTAAATTAGACAAGCTAGGAATTTTCAGTGATGAAGCAATAAAGACCAGGCATTCTTCACCATGGCGACATATTTCTGTCACACTCTGCCTCCTTTCTTTCCTCATTTCCCCCTCTCGCTCGCTCTCTTTTTCCCCTCAACCCATCTCATCTAAGATTCCACACGCGGCCCAATTACAGAATTCGGCAAGCAAATTGAGGCTGTTTAAAGCAGGTTTCTCACATGTCTTCTGGGAACTACGGCAGCTGCTGTAAGCAGCCATTTGGACACCGGGAAACACTCTCAGTGTTTAGATATGCACACAAAGCGTGGACGTGACGTTTAAAGCACAGAGCTTGTGTTATCAGCCTATGTCTCTCGGTTAAAGACAGTCATGTAGAGAGTATCTTTGACAACAGAGGCATTCTGTGCTTGGCTGCATTAATGATCGCTATTTTTGTATACTGAATAAGTCAAATCCATTTGTCACACCGCTTGTGATGGCATATTTAATTTGGATATAGTCAATTAGGCTGGACTAAGCTGTGTACCCTGCTGTGCACACCTCCATTTTGCACTCCTTCATCTCCCCTGCCTTTGCCATTAGTAATCCTATTAGGAAAGACAGACAAGAAAATAGTGGACCAAGTCAGGGTCGATAGAAGCAGCTCCACCTAAAACATTCCAGGCAAGACTGACATAATTTCCAAATGTGTGGCTATGTATTTGTCTGTGGGGTGAGAGAGCGATTCTTTGTGCGTTGCCTCGCAGGTTGGTGTATAAATGTAACTCATGCATCAACTGTAGGGAGACAGATTTATGACACTTTGGGGACATGCACTTTTCTCTCCTTGCACTGCTGCAGACTGCTTACATTTTGCCAATCAGTCTGTTGCTATGGTAACACACCCCTCCCTTTCTCCGACCAAAACCCCAATCTCAATCCCCCCACCCTCCATTCGCCTCTTTCCCCACACAGCTATTCCTCCTCTCTGCTCTCTCTCTCGCCCACACTCATTTCCCCTTTCTATATGACTCTATTCACAGTTTAGTAACATGGCCAAAATGTTTCATAAGTAAGAAAATATGACAAAGATCACACACACACAAGCACACAAACTCCTGATTGAAGCTAGTCACCCAAAAGAACAAGAAATATTAGTATTGGTAAGCAGGAAAAAGCAGTGTGTTGTCCCAAGGAAAGAGACATTTCTCTCCCATTTCATAAAAGCAAATCAAATGAATTGCTGAAAACAATGTGGATGCTTGGTGACCCTGCTTTTGTACTTACTTCCCCCATTGCTTTGCGATTGGTTAACTAGAAGGTTACATGTAGTGCCATTGTCCCTCCATGCCCATATTCATGCCCATCCCACTCATAGGCCCTAGAAGGAGAGAAAACAATCGAAGAAGAAGATGCCGAAAGATGAGAAAATAAACAGACAACAGCTCAGAGACAGGAGGTCAAGAAACAAAAGCACAATCCCCGTTTATTAAAAGAAAAGAGAAGAACACCATCTAGTACAAATAAGACAATATAAGTAAATAAAAATAAATAAAAAAATACAAGTAAATAATGCATTCAAAGGTTGGAAGGAAGCCTGGCTTTGGACAAATCCAGCAGTTTAACTGGTGAGGTGGGAGGGAATGAGTGATTAGCAACAGTGACCAGTTGCACAGGGTGGAACAGACTTAGATTCAGAGAGGAGAGCAAATTATGTGAAGATGGTTATTAGAAAGAAAAGGTCTAAGAAAGGAAACATGAAGGGACAAAGGGGTATAATGCATTGGACCACACCTGTGCTAGCCAAGGGTCTCAGAGTCAGTCTGAGAAGGAGGTAGTGATGGGGGGCTTGTGGGAAGGTGGGAGATGTCAGAGGAGAAGACGACACGCCAAGGTCTTACCAGGTGGTCTGATTCCCATGTGCTGCTGGCCGTCCATCACGAAGCCTCCCATGGGTTGACCATCTGGGTTGTAGGGAGCTCCTTGACTTACTGCAGGAGGGTATGGTGAGGGAATGTGGGGGGAAATGAACAGTGGTCAATTAGTGCTTTTAATTAAGTTTCAGTCACAGGAGAAACATCATCTGTTATCCCACATGCAGACTGAGGCATTTCGCACAGTTTCTTTGGGTTTTGTGAGAGATAAAACACTTGACAGAACATGCTCAATGAAGCTTAAGTACTAGGATCAAAGAACTAAGCATATATCCTATAGATGCAGAAAACATTTTTAGACAGCACTTTTGTGAAACTGTTCAATAATAAATATAAGGAAAACCAAAGTGATATATTTTTCCCCACACAACCTAATTGAGCTGTACTTACCATGAGTTCACGCTATTGAAAGTGTGTGTGCTGGGGGGTTATTTGGTCAAAAACAACAGCTCAACCCCAATGAATGCCTTTGAACTTTACTGAGTCCCTAATGCAACCCTGCCCCCTGAACCCTATTACAGGTAATAAACTTTACAGCAGTCCACATCAAGCCATGCACCAGGGGCACTGTTCACTAACAGGAAGAACTGAACTAGGAGGCAAACACAGCCAATACAGAATAAAAAAAATACTGATGAATATCCTCTTTACTTGGCCGAACTGCTCTCCACTTAACTTTTGGAGGATAATGAGTTGGATAAGGAGGAAACAGTTGTAGTTACTGTTTCAATACTTTAATCCATCGTATGTGTTTGCTCGCTTATCTTTGTCACTGGGTTATATAGCGCCCAAGTCAGCATGATTAGTGCTTTGGGTTAATTGGATGGATTTTAGTGGTCAATCATTGTTGACATCCAGGCTGGGCTAAGTATTTACCGGCAGGTGGGCCTCCGGGTGCATGGCTTGCAGGGGTCTTTCGCCTGCGGGACTTGAATACAGAAACTATGGGGGACTTGCCTGCTCGGTTGGACTGGTCGATCATGGGCTGCACTATTCTTCTTCTTGCGTTAATGAACCTGTAAAAAACAAGATAATGCAACATATGATGGAAAAGTGACTGGAGTTTTTGCTGTCTTTTTCTGTAAACACAGTCATGTCCATGCTTGCTGCTGTCCAGATCAGCCCAGATAACTAATCAGAGGGGTAATTGGGGGATTTTTTCTCTCTAATCCTCTAGTATTCCAGTGGGAGTGTCAGAGAGTTGTTCCATAACACAGAAATGTTCACAAAGCTTATGACTTGTACAAACGTGCGCTGGCTTAATATATAATGCCTACTAAGCGAAGTGAAACAAAAGTACTTTGAAGACAGTGGTGTTTTTATCTATCTATGCAGTTCAAGAGACTCCTTTTCCTTTTTTCTATCAACTTTATTTTAAACCACTGAGCAATTCCACCCCTGATGCCAGATGTAACGAAGTTGATATGCACCACAGGAATTAACATGTTTAGGAAATGTTTACTAACAGAAAAAGTGTTGCATTGTCAAAGAACACTAGTACAAGCCATGTTTTCTTTTTCCTTGTGTCTCCCTAGAGGGAGAATAATGAAACTGTGGGTTCAATGAGGAGTTGTTGTTTTTTTACTTCGCTGAAAAAAGCAGGCTGCTCTGCATTTCTGCATATTGTGCATAACATTTATGACAAAAACATATCTGGCCCCTGTAGCTTCTGACCCACAACCTCCTTGCACCATACATCAGAGTGCTCTGGTCTTGTTGTGCCTAAATCCCCTCTAGTGACCCCGTGACCCTGGTCACCTCCAGGAGACTAAGCTCAGGGGTTCCAACTTGATTTATGTCCTCCTGCTGTTACCACAGTTGGACACTTCCATTTCATCCTTTGAGGGGGGAATTAGTAGACTTTTAAGGAAACAATAGCTCCACTCCTCTTTTCAGGCTGAGAAAAGCAAGGGAGGAGAGCTTGGGGTGGAGGGATAGAGCGAGAGAAAGAGAGAAAGGGAGAAATAAAGAGACAGAGCAGAACTAACGGACAAAGACATTTTCACATAGGCATCTGCTAAGCTTCTTGCTTCTTAATTATAAAATGGATCATTCAAACTTATGTTAACCCAGAAATCGCCTACAGTTTGAATAATGAACTATATTATTCTGATTTTTGTTTTTTTATTCAAAAATTTAATTCAATTTCAATTTTGGTTAAGGTGACTTTTAGGTACTCTTCATGTTTACCAATGGTTATATTACTGTATGTAGGGAATTGCCTCTGTTGTATTTTTTTTTTTTTTTTTTTTTTTTTTAAATGTATTTTACCAGAGAACACAACTTTCTCATATATTTATCACCAATATCACTCTACGGCATCACCTTAAAGGTTTAAAAAAAAAAAAAAAAAAAGATTGGGGAGGAATGTACTGACATGGCAGTGCACCATCAAATGAGAGAATGTCTGGAGTTTTATCACCAGCAGTGGGCTGGAGAGCAGGGGGAGTCTCAGACTAGGCATTCCTTTTACTGCCTTCATCTCAGGCTGGGGTCAAGGGGGGGTGGGGGGGTGTACTGTTGTCTATCTGCTGACCTCTGCCGTTTGGATTTTCCTCACTCGCTCTCCCTCTGCCTTTTTTCCACTCGCTTTCTTTCAAATTGTGGAAATGGCTGTTCTTTCTTTTTTTTTTTTTAAAGGTATCTTAAGCTTCCTCTCTCGTTCCTCCTTATATCTAAGGCCAGATGCGCCAAAAGCTGGAACAAAGGACAAGTGCTACACAATACCAGGCAGGGGGATGGAGAGGTGGTGGGGGTGAGGGTGGGGGTGTAGGAGTGTGAGGAAAAAGAGAAAGAATGGTCATGCTCTGTTCTGTGAGCCAGGCGGACGCCCTGGCGCTGACGGTTAAGAAGGCAATCAAAAGGAGCAGAGAGCCATACGGGCCAGGCTAAAGCTGGAGCCTCCATTAGGAGTAAAAGTTCACCTTTGCGCGACCTCTCCGCGCTATAGGACTGCGTTTATGGCCTGTTCAGTTTCTACTTCCCATAGGCACACAATGAAGCCAACTATTCAGTCTAGCTCGGGACAATGGGGGGCTATTTTAAAGCAAAACGCCACTAGTGGCACCTCCAAAGAAGGATAAAAAGAGGAGGGTTAAAAATACAGAGCTTCACTAAAAGGACAAGAAAAAAAGATTGAAATGAGAGTGTTTATAAGCCAAATGAACCTTGATAGAGGGCAGTTTGGTTCTTCTCATTCTGTTAGTGTGTGTGTGTGTGTTTCGTAATGTGTTGGAGCACTATTGCTCATTCCAGACTTCACTGACAGTCGATCTGATCTCTGTCGGGTCTGCCAGGGCCTCCGCTAATATCCCACTCTCATTACAAACGCACAGGTGTAGCACGAACGGCACGTGAAATGGCCAATTAAAAGCAAGAAATTGTCTTTTTCATCAGCTGCCTTTGTTGCGTGACCAATTAGGGAATAATTTAATAAGTGTTGCTGGAAAGATCCGGATTGAAGATACAAAAGGTTATATTTCAGTATGTCTATCTAAATGCATATGAAGTGTGTCATTTTTCTCAGAAATGCCCCCTTCGTCTGCTCGTTCCTTTTCTCTCAGATGTAAACTGTTTGAGGGGGCGCATGCATGACTACGGAGGACCGAATTCACTCATGAAATCACATTTCAACACACTCAGCTACATTTACATGTATATTAAAAACCCACAAACAGGCATATCAGTAATACCGATGGAATAGAATGATCTGATGATTCGGATCTGCATCTGTGGCTCTACAGGAATCTCCAGGAAAAATATGCATTAAAAAGAAAATACATAAAATATGTTAATGGTTTTAGGATAATTAAAAGTAAAATGAAGTAAGAGTGCATTATCAATTTAGCTATTGTGCTAACTCTGTTTTTGGGAGGAACGAGCTATAAATATAGCTACAAACTACATTTTCAGAAGTGTGACAGAAGCTCAGCTGTTTTTAAAACATTGTAGCTTTTACAGTTCCAAGTTACTTTGTGACATAACACTACATTGCTGTTTTTTTTTTCCACACTGTATTGCACACACACATCAAATTAAGTAATATTTATACATAGTGTTATATTCATTGATTTGTTCCAAAAAAAAAAAAAGGAATTGAGACCCTGCTTGAAATTTTAGTTCTTTTTTTTTTTTTGTATTTAAATGTAAAGAAAAATCATAAATGGGGGAAAAAAGTTCAAATGAATGTGCTTTCTAGCTTTGTAGCTATACATTTATCTGTTCAAGTTTAATGCTGTCACCCTAATTGTGATGTTTCTTCATTCTTCATTAAAAAAATATACTAATTAAATTATAATTATAAATTAAATAGTTGTTAGCTTCTACTGTACTGAGCTACTTTTTTCAAAATGATAGCTCAACTGCGTAACGATTTCAAATAATGTGTAACTTGTACATTGGCAAACTACATTTTTGAAGTAGCTGTTTTAATTCAACTAGCTAATCAAGCAATAAGACCCCTCTGGTGAAACCAACTTTATTATCAGTGTCTGCTCCAGAGATCCATTTACTTAAGTAATTAGTAATTCACATGTTGGCATGCCTCAAGGCAATTTTTATAAATACGAGCATCTCATCTCGACCTAAAAGTCATAAAAGTCCACCTCGGCTCCTCCTCTCTCCGAGTCAATCTGGGGTCAGTCGCTTTGGCCTGCCAGTGTTTAAATAAACTAGTCCAGCTGTTTGCTGCACAAATTCCATTTACACTCTTCCTCCCCCCACCCCAATCCACCCGCTCTCGCTCACACACACACATACATACATTTACACACTCCTTTTAATCAGTGCACTGCAAGCCAGGCCTGGAGGAGTGGTGTTAACCTGTTCCATTGCTGGAGACAGGCTAGAGGCAATGGGGCATACATAAAGGACCAACTTCCAACACCCGTTTGCATCTCTCACCTCAGACAATTCCATTCAGCCACATCACACCCCTCTTCCTCCCCTCGCACTGCATGTTTCTGGCTTTCTCACTTCTCTTCATGTTCTTAATAACACAGGTCTCCCCCTCGACCCCTCCGCTGCTTCTTAGACTGCCCTGGTTGGTGGAATCCCAAAAGAAGAACCCACTCTGCTGGGTCTTGAGAAGCAGGGGCCATGTACACACTATTGCTAAAGATGGATGCCACTCTTTCTTCAGAGTGCTTATGCAAACGACTTGTTAATGTAGTGACATCATTCTCTTTTAGACACTGACAGATCATTTGAGGTGTGGTGCTAGAAAATCACAGAAACATAGGCATGTGTCTGGACTTATTTGCAAATTTTGCTTTAGCTGCTTACACCAGCTAATACCAAACCTGTTGGCTTCCAGGTTTATTGCATACAACTGTGAGATTTGCCATAGTTATCATCAAGTCAACCACTGGAATTTCTAGAGTGACTCCGGTATTCCGTACACATACAGAACAATATTTTGGGGGATTCACTCTCACATTTTAATGTAGTCGTCACTCCCAAAACTTTGTAGTGTGTACGTGGCTAGCAATTCCTTGCTTCTAATTTCCACAGACATTACCGGGATTACCTGGCCCACTCTAGCAGAGAAAAACAGCCTGCTCAAAGAAAACAGAGGAGATGTAAAGGAGGCTCTCAAGTAGGGGCTGGTCTAATCCCTGCTGCATCAGCCCCCCTCCAACAGAGGCTGGCTATTACTTCAGCAAACTCACCCCCACAAGCTCCTCTCACCAAACAAAGTCGAAACCTTTCCATTAACAGAGCTGTGAAGTCCCCTCTAAAGCCGCTTTTAAAGAGTGGGGCCGCCGCCTGGGGGCTGAGGAACACACTTTATAAACACATAGTCGGTCTGTGAGAAAGAGAGAGGGCCGCAGCAGTGATCACTACGACTTGCTCGAGAGAACAATTCAGCCAGGAACATGCATGAAGACTTCAGTCCAGAAAACCTCCAGCTTGAGGCAAGAGGAGACCATTGCTGTGATCAACCTCTGTTGCGGCATTCAAACGACCGCTGAAAAACAAAGCGGAGCGCAACTGCTGCGAGGTGCTGGATATGCTTCAGAGACGGTTCCCCACTCCTCTGGAGTCGGGGACTATGAGGTCATTCTTGGCATGAACGCGGCCTGCCTGCTCTCCTCTGATTCTCCACCCAGTCCAGAGAGAGCAAGAGAAAGAGAGCAATAATACATCAGTGATGGAGGGCACCATCACATGCCCACTTCACAAACACAACATTGGAACGCTCTCCATTCCATGTTGTTGCCTATCTCTGAAGGCTCTTCATGCAGCCTGATGCCTCAGGCAAACGCTTGGGCCAGAGAGTACTCCCTCTCTGTCTGGGCAAACATGCAAACAAACAACCGCACAGTGTTGGGACGTCAACTGCAGGCCTGTGTGTGGCAGCACATGGCACATAAGAGAGGAAATGACATCACGGCGGCAGGTTTAATAGGTCCTCCGCCTAGCTGTCACTGTGGTGGTCTCTGCCGGGTGCTGTAGAGCTCATGCTGGCACCGCCAGTTCTATTGACACACATACAAGACCTTACACATAAGATCTGACTGGCCTTGCTAACCACGCACTAACCAACTGAGTAAAACACAATTTTTTACTTTAATAACTGATAGTATGTTAATTTGAATAACCAGTAGAGGCCATACATGAAAGAATTAAGATTTGTGATCTGACAAGTTTAGTCACTTTTTTTGCTTCAACTTGCCTTACAAAAACGTACTGCAGTAGCACACGTTAGTATCAGATCAAGTGTTCTGATATATACAGTACCATGGTGGCATTGATTTATGCATCATTATATTTAATATGAAATGTAAGGTGTTGCAAAGAATAGGTTAACAATGTAAGATGTTAAAAATAGAAAGCAAGTGACAAAATGCATATGTTTGTTGACCAATGACAGACAGGAGTTTTCATGGAACTCGTTTAAAAATCATTATTTTTGCAATTTCATTTGGTGAAGCTAATTGTGCAGAAATTGCACACTTCACATTTTAAAGAAAACATTATGGCTTGGACAATATTTTTACTATTTTATACATTATACATTGCCTATAGAATAAATATATGAGGTGTTACATGCTCTAGTGTGCTTATTTTTGTGGTTGTTGTTGGAAGGGTGAAGTTCAGCATGACCTTGCAATCACTGTAATGCTAAAAGCTCATTAGCTAATCAGTGGTCGGCTCGCTAATCAGCGGTCCAATCTGTTCCTAGATTTATAAACATAACCAATATGCTCTAGTGCCAATCCACCCTCCGTCTGTCATGTTCACATTCCCCCACAAAAGAGAGGATAAAAAAAGTAGAGAAAAGAAGAAAAATGTAGGCATTGCCTGGGGCCTGTTGTGATGTAAGACAGAGGGAGAGAAAGGGGGGGGGGGGGGGGGTGCACCCTTGTATGGTTCACAGACTCTGTACGAATGCATGCATACACACACGCACATATCCTACGACAACTTACTGCCAAAGAGGCATCCATGCACATATATCTCCACATATAGAGACACATTCTCTCCGAGACAAAGAAACTATTTTAACTCCGCTGGTCTCGTTTACACACACACACATATGCACACCCAGTCCAACACACATTACTACACATGACTAAACGCACACACATGCACGCACACACACACACACACACAGAGAGAGAGAGAGAGAGAGAGAGAGAGAGAGAGAGAGAGAGAGAGAGAACCACTCCAACTTGTCTGCTGTTGACACAACACAGAGATCAGGTCTGAGCAAGTGCTGAAATTCCAGTATGGCAGAATTGTTAGCAAACACTTGAGAACAGACTGAGCCCAACTGTGCAGCAAGGCAAACAATCCCTATATCCATCCAGCTTCATGGAGCTGAGCTCTTCACTATGTTTCCATCTTTGCCTGATGTAGCAGGGGGATTTTGAGGGTGTAGGTTGGGCCACATGCCTGTGTCTCGCTGGTGTAAATATGTCTTTTGTTTGGCAGTTTGACCCCAGGGTGTGTTGGTATTTTGTTGAAAGGCCACGGATATTCACGCTAAAGCACCTTGACAGGAAGACTGTGTGAAGGCCGCTCCGGGACATGGGCTATGGCTCATCTCACCCAGACCTACTCGCGTCCTTTGGGCCGCTGTTGCATGCACACACACATACACACATACATATATACATATGCATATATGCACAGTGACACCACAGAAATAAAAAAATTTTCAGCTTAAGCAAATAATTGTGCATGTACACTTCATTTAGAATTATAGATCTAGCAAACGCTTACACACATAAAGTCTAGAACCAGAACTCAGAGAAACATTTTATTGCTCAGATGTTGCTCTTTGAAAGCTCAGCAGAATTTATTATGTGTATAGTTATATAACGTATGTAACTAATTATGTTTTATAAGTATCAATTTGTCTTCAAAATTTCTTTGGAAGACAGAAAAATAGAAACAAATGAGAAACAACTGAAAGGAGGGAACTCATTTGTGAAATCCCTCTTTTAAATCTCATTGTAGTCTAGGAGATACCACATAGATTTTGCTTCTGTATTGGTAAAAACATTGTGTATCACCTCTCGAAGAAACTTACTGGGTCAGGGGTCACATTTTCCCCTAAGCTATAAGAACACTGCCAAATACTGCACACGAAATGCACATAGAGCAATCATCCAGAGCTTTTCTTGAACAAGTTTCAACTTCTCTTGACATGGGCGGGCTTGGCTGTCAAAGAAGTGAAGCATGCCAGTCATCCAGTTCTCTCTCTCACTCCTTTTTTCTCTCAGGCGCAGAAACCTGATCCAGGGTGTGTGGACGCTGTTTCTCTAAAGTAGCCCCGCCACACTTCACTCCATGCTTTTAAGACTTTCATAAAAGCCGCCTTATTGACAAAACAATCCATCCCTAAGGTTTAAACAGCATCTTTAAAGGGATTATTAAATTCCGTCAGGAAGGGAAGAACGGGCAACATGTGAAACCCGATGACCCGCCCATTGATTTTACATCACGGATCTTTATGGAGTGTTCTGAGAATGCTTCCTCTTATCGTCAAAGGCTAAAAGTTTTCTTTCTCTCTTCATCTTTCCTTATTCTTAATCTTCCATCGAAGGTTTACATTTGGATGTTGAACGACTGACTGTACCTCCACATCATTATGCGGTTGTACATAATCCCTATCAAAGCTCTGACATCAACCCTCCAAAAATAGATCCCACACCGTCTATCCACATCCCCTCTTTGATGCCGCGTTCGCTCTCTGTGTCTTAGGCTGTCTCTGTGTGCTCATGCGTGACCACTGGCACGCATGCGTCTCTGCTCATGTGTGCGTAAGAGTGTCCATAAGGGTGTGACTAAGTGTACATCTACTGCGTATTGTCCAGATTTGAGGAATAGTTTTCAAACACTCTCAATTCATGTCGAATAAACACACACGCACGTGGGTCGATTGTTAATATGTGGACCCAGATTTGCAGCGGTCCCTCACGTTATGTTATCGCCAATAATTCATGAGTGATCAGCACCCCGCATGGCCGTTAGCATTTTTTATTTAATCTTCAGCCTGCGGATTCATCAATAATGGACACATACATGTGTGTTAACAAGTCTATGAGAGCAGGGCTTAAGGAAGCTGCCATTTTCGGTTGATCTCTTGTTTAGCTCAATCTGTTTGCTGTTTGTTTGGTGTCACGTTTCCTCATGTTCACCCTTGAGTCCAATAATAAAAATAAAAAAATAATGTTGCTCTGAGATATAGCTGAATGAAATGGACTTACATAGTAATTGAATAGAGAGGCATGCTACAATCTAATTATGTAAATCTTGCACGAATATTGTATGTTGGGAGTAAGCTATGTTGGCCCTGTGCTTTGACTAGTCTGATAAATAGAATCACAGCTAGGGAAATTGCCTCTAAAAATCAGCAGGTCAGGAGGTAACATCACCAGGGGTTGCCATGGAGACACCCAATGGTGAGCTTCCTACTAAGCACAACCACAGGCCTATGAAATGACAGATCCTACTCTCTAACCCCAAATGTGCTGAGCCTCTCTCTCTCTCTGTTTCCATACAGACTTTCCATGTCATCTGCGCCCTTCTACACATACCCAAACACACATCAACATTGATGCACACAATCTGGGAGAGGGCAGCAAGATCTCAGCATGCAGGGTTTAGTGGCTAATGCCGCTTAAATCGACCACCTCTGGTTCATCGCTTAGACAAGTGCTCTTTCTCCCGCATCCACACCAACGCAGGCAGTATGACAATTCTTCCAACATACACCAAATCCTGCTACAAAATGAGTCAGCCTAGCAGCCAGAGTGCTGGTGCAGGACAGGACAGTGTGAAGTAATTGCCTGTGTTCTCTCTGCTAACTAATATGGCTGAAAGAATTGATCTCCCATGGGTTGTTGTGAGGTCACAGAAATTGATAACCCCAACAAGATTCCCTGTGTCCGCCAGCCTGCGTCCCACTGATAGGCCACTTTTGTAAATGAATCCTCATTCTTAGTCTTGTCTCCAAGGTACCAAACTGAACAATGGTAAGGATTATGATTATGTCAGAAATTACATTTTGTGTAATGGGCTTTAATACATCTCCCATCTCTCTAGCTCTCCTAACATCTGGTGTACATAGCAAGATATTGTTTGTTAATAAGCTTGAGAAGCCTGATGCAATAACATTACGTAATCAGGATATAAAGTGTAATATATTACAGTTCAATTTAATATAGCAATACATTTTATTAAAAAAAACAAGTGCTAGCAGAATTTACATATTTAAATAAAAATGTATAGTCCTACCAACAATTACTTGAATACAAACTTTCAGATTTGCATTCCACAGCACTTAGCACAAGTTCATAAGAAGCCAGTTTCCACGATAAATGCAACTATCGCATGTAAATGACATGACACTCAAGTGAAACATGTTCAAACCATTTTTACAGTTGCCAACTCACTGCAATTACTTTTTAACCAAAAGTAGTTTGATTGAATGATATTGGATGATTCGGCTACTGATTACCTTTGTGGGGTAATTATTTTGTGATTAGTAATTTGTTTTAGAATGCATTTTTAAAGTAAAGTAACCCATCCCATGTTCTGAGCTCCTACATCAAGGCCGGTTTATTCAGTTAAATGGATTAGGGCATGTGATCAGATCCTTAGCAATATCAATCTCTGACACTCAGAGAACAAGAGCGGAGAGAGTTTCTCAATTCATGTGAGGGCCTGGCGAGGTTGTTGAGATGAAATATGTGGCTAAGGTTGTTCTTTGTGTTCTTGCATCAAACGTTCCCTCCTGTGCTCAGTTTCACCTCTCCACTCCCTATCTCAGGCCCTTCATTAGACATGGCTAATAACAATAAGTATGTACTGATAGCCATCTCTGATAACAAACGCACTCGTGCAAAAGGTTCTGTCAACCTTTACAGAACTTTTGACGTGGGAACGGCGAAAATACTAGCTGATTAGGCAGAGACAACGAGTCCCATGTCACAGTGATTGCGGGGCAAACGGGTTTCGAGAGGGAGTTCAGAGAGGCGCAAGAGTAGCTCTCAAAGGGGTTCATATTTGAATGAGAGAACAAACAAGAAAAAAAGAAAAAAATGCTGGAAAAATCCTGGCGGCAATATCCCTTTGGGTGAATTGATTTGCAGGGAGATGAGGCGATAAGTGGAAGACTGATGGGAGGGGCGAGTAAAAGCGGGGGGAGGGGAGTGTATTAATTCAAATCATTAGGAGCTGCTTGCCAGGGGCGAAGCTATTGATTGCATGTAAACACAAAAGTACAATTGACTTACCAGTTGTTCACTTGTAGTATAGTGAGTCCGGTGTCTTGTGCCAGTTGCTTTTTCTGTTCTTCTGAAGGGTAGGGGTGCTATAAAAAATAAAAAATAAATCACAGGAAATGATATGAGAAACATTGTAAATAAATCAATTAATGAGCACATTTGTTAGTGAGAGAAAGGTCTGAGGTACAGAAGGGAAGCGTTGCTCACACATGTGTGTGGAAAAGTGGCAAAGCAGCTGTTAATTAGTGTGAAAAAGTGAGGTGTGTCTCTTTCTTAGAGTCATTAATGGAATATGAAATCGTGTAATTAATGGCAGCGAAAAAGGCAAGCCAATTATAAAGTTAAGTGAAGTGTGGGAACAGAAACAGTAATTAGAGTGCTATGCAGTGCAACCCTACTGAAATTTATTCTAGTCATCTTTCTGCCATGAATGCATGATGGAGAATGGATATCTGAAGCCTTGCGTGGAATACAGACCACATATATTTACAGACCTCTTCCCTTTTTAAAAGCTGTAAGATAACCCTCATTTTTGATAATTAGACAGTTAACATCTAAATGTCAACATGGACAATCCCAAAGTACTGAAAATAAGCTTCTTCGATACAGCTGAGTTCTTAAAGTTATGAACTTGATTTGAGCTGATCCAGCTGTTTAAATAATGGTGAGCTGAGATTTGCTTGATTTATATTAGCGTTAGTGTGAAGTATGGAGCTAGCTAGCTTTGAGTCTAAACAATGTGCTGTTCACGAAAAAGACAAGACAGAGCCTGCGTTGAGGCCCCTGCTGAGCATGTAAAATGGGAGGTACAGTGTACAAAGATATTTACACCATATTTATACCTAGACAGAGAGAAAAAGAGTGAGAGAGAACCCTGTGAATGGCCTCAAAGCACGCAATAACGGCTTTCCCATTTCTGTGGAACACTATTTTCATATTATGCTTTGTCAACACAATACACAAACCTGGACACATCCAGTCTTTGTGGATGGCTCAGTGTGCCCTTTGTCTCACTATGCTAACAGATTCAAACCTTCTAAGCCCAGTACCAAATCTGGCACAACCTGTTAGAGATTAACAGAGACAGGGGCTTTAACTTGGCTTTGGGTTGCAAATCAAGCAATGTGACAATGGATCGCTGTTAAACAGCGACTTCAATCCATAATGAGTCAACATCATTGACACTGCAGCACAGCAACTGGTTGAGCCATGCAGGGCCGGCCCGCGGCATAGGCGGTATAGGCAAATGCTAGGGGCGCCACTCATCCATAGGGGCGCCAGAATGAGTGAACGAGTGAATTTTTTTATTTATTTTTTTATTTATATATAATACTATTTTAAAACCATTAATTCGAAATACTACCAAAAAAAAAAAAAAAAAAAGTCCGGCTCACCAATCGTCCCCCGCCCATCGAGTGCTTGAAGTGCGTCAGAAACAGAGCGCGCGCGATCAGTTGTTGGTAATTTGTTGTGTAGCGTGCGCGACTCCGCATCCAATGTAGACAGCACTGCTTTTGTTAACACACAGCTCGTAGAAACGGGCCTGGCAGCTCGCGCCAGTTCTAGACGCAGTGAAAGTTTCCTGATTGTGACGGAAGGCCGAATTTACATGAAACATTATAAATGAGCATAGTCTGCGATAGATACAGTGCCAAAAAGAAGAGAAGAGGATAAAAGGGGATAAAGACAGAGGTAAAGTGATGTAGTGAATGAACAATTTATGGCATAGGAGTAAGATACTGTAATTTCATGGCAGTTATTTTTACCTTAAACTTAATGTTAGCAGTTGTTCTGAGTTCTCCAGAGTCCCCAGACTGTGTGGTTTTGTAACAATCATGTCAGTTTTAAGACGCATTTTTTATTATCACTTTTTTATTAATGTTTTACTCTACAGTTGTGCAGTTGTGGGGATACAGTACAGGCCAAAAGTTTGGAAACATTACTATTTTTAATGTTTTTGAAAAAAGTTTCTTCTGCTCATCAAGCCTGCATTTATTTGATCAAAAATACAGAAAAAATTATAAATATTGTGATATATTATTACAATTTAAAATAATTGGTTTTCAATTTATTATACTTTAAATTATCATTTATTTCTGTGATGCAAAGCTGAATTTTCAGCATCATTACTCCAGTCTTCAGTGTCACATGTGACATCCAGTCTATCACATGATCCTTTAGAAATCATTTTAATATTCTGATTTATTATGAGTGTTGGACACAGTTCTGCTGCCTAATATATTTGATGAATAAAATGTTAAAAAGAACTGCATTTATTTAAAATAAAATAAAAATATTTTCTAATTATATAAATCATCTTTACGATCACTTTTTATCAATTTAACACATCCTTGCTGAATAAAAGTATTGATTTATTTCAACCAAAAAAAAAAAACCAACTGACCCCAAATTACTGACCAGTAGTGTATATTGTTGTTACAAAAGATTTCTATTTTTAAAACATTTAAAACATTTTTTTTTTTACTATTTATTTATCAAAGTATCCTAAAAAAGTATCACAGGTTATGAAAAAATATTAAGCAGCAGAACTGTTTCCAACTTTGATAATGAATCATCATATTAGAATGATTTCTAAAGGATCATGTGATAGACCGGATGTCACATGTGACACTGAAGACTGGAGTAATGATGCTGAAAATTCAGCTTTGCATCACAGAAATAAATGATAATTTAAAGTATAATAAATTGAAAACCAATTATTTTAAATTGTAATAATATATCACAATATTATTTTTTTTTCTGTATTTTTGATCAAATAAATGCAGGCTTGATGAGCAGAAGAAATTTCTTTCAAAAACATTAAAAATAGTAATGTTTCCAAACTTTTGGCCTGTACATTTTATGGCATAGTAATGATATTTATTTACAGGTTTATTCAAAATAGCAAAGTTCACATTAAATCTTTATTGTAAATCGTGCTATAAAAGATAATGGGGACTTGACTTGAATGCTATGTAATGCTCTTGGTATTTGTGTTTAGGCTGTAATGTACACACGTGTGTGTGTGTGTGTGTGTGTGTGTGTGTATATATATATATATATATATATATATATATATATATATATATATATACATATATATATATATATATATATATATATATATATATATATGCTAAATCATGAACACAATGACGGGGTGAAATGGGCTGTGATGCATGGGGCGCCTGGTAAAATCTTGCCTAGGGCAGCAAATTGGTCAGGGCCGGCCCTGGAGCCATGTATGAGGCAAGGAAAGGGCGCTTGTGAATATAATTTGCTTTTACTTACGTGATCTAACATATAGCGTTGCAAAGGAAGACATCATCATTTGTGATTCTGATTCACCCTTTGAGAAGTATAATAAGAACAAGGCTTCCAAATGAACAAACAGAAATGTAAAAATGGTTGGCGCCACGGGTTGTCTGCTCTTTTTTGAGCAATAATAAATTGGAATGTCTTTCATGTTGCTGAATGCATGTTTATTTACTGGTACTGCCAGAGAAAGCGAGCTGTTTTCCTGTCGCTCTGTCATTTTCATGTGATCCAATTGTAGGTAATTGGAACAAACTGTGGATTATTTCATGCAGAAAGTTATAATTGTAGTGACGCCTCCAGCCATTTCTGAGTAGATTAAAAAAATTCTTAATTTTTTCCCCTTATCATATCCTTTGTCTGTCGTTATAAACTACAATGTTAAAGTTTGTGTGAAACCAGGGCCAGGACTGGAAATGTGAGAAAACAACATTCCAGCCTCTCTCACTGTCATCTGATCAGTGATCATCGTTGATAGCAGGCCTGTGAGCATCAAACATGTAATGGTAACTATAATCATAAATCATAAAATCAACATTAGATTACTTTCATCCCTGTCGTATTCTGTAGTTCACCAAATCATCTGAGAGGGAAGAAGTTGTGCCCAATTTTAAACACGGACTGTGTAGAAAATAATGGCATTAAGTGTGGCACAATGGCTAGTCAGCCCTATATTGAAGTACATGTCTGGACAAAAGAATCAGAGGCCTCATGACTTTTGGGGGGAAGGCAGTGCCGAAGGCTATATGACAGCACTAACGCTGCCTGTTCTGCTGCCGGCCCCACAAAGAATGACTCCAGTTCTGCGCCACTGCAATTCCAGGAATGAGAGCGCTGGGACCGGATGAGATTCACACATCATTGTGTTCTTCACACTACCTCTCCTACACTAAAACCTTTTAAATTCCGTTTTACTCAGACAACACAATTTGGAAAGAAGAAATTATCATATTGCCAGACCATTTACATACAAAATTCTTTTGCAACCGCTATTTTGAAATCTCTTCCACAGCTACGTTTTATGAGTCAAACATTATGTGGTCCAAACTTGTAAAGGTAGGGGTAACTAGGGAATGATTCACACTAAAACTCAAATGTTAAATATCATAAAAATATTGATGAAGTATAAAATGAAGAATGCAATGTGCTGGCTTCACTTTTAAGAAAAGTAGTGGGAGGACTGTCAACTAAGGCAACTTGTTAGACAACTTTACAAAATGAAATGTTACAACAATGCACAATGGGGTGGAGAAAACGAGCAGTCAAGTTTCAGCTCAACTTAAATGTAACCTAATCCTATCCTAACTTCTCATTAAATCCTAGAAACCCCATACAAAGACCTGTTCAGTGATTGACAGGTGGCTTCGACTGTGAGCATTCAGCAGTACCCAAACAGGATTCCTGTACAAACGCCAACTGGGTCAAGCTCTTTCGCCTACAGAATCATATGTGCCTCACCTTTGTTGTCATAATGACCCCGATGTAGCCACACCAGTATTTGAGTAGAATGGGGCAGCAGTGACTGAGGCCCTATTTACACTTATTACTGTACTTGTCATATCTGGAAAACATCCAGATTCACCTCTAACTTAGGTCCTGCCTTTTTTTCGTTTTTTAAGTAAATTGTCTAGAGTCTATTTGCAATCACAACAGGTGATAAAGAAATTTCCTTTACTGCGGCAGACTTTGAGTTATTATTATTTTTATTGGTGATTTGGCCTTTTTTTTTTTTTTTTTTTTTTTACTGTATTGTTGCGACAATATTTTTCTCTCATCTGTAGGTGACTCCGATGCCTATTCTCAAACAGATACCTGTGCACACTTCTTTCTGCAGATTTCAGATTTGTGCAACCCCTTCCCTTATGACATTCCTAAATGTTCATCCATTCCAACTCTTGCAACAATCTTCTCATACATCTTTTCCATACTTGCTGATGTATTTCATAACATTAAAGCTTTCATGAACACATAAAGTGGATATGTTTAGAAATCCTTTTTTTCCCTTTGTGTGGGTCTCCAAACACCAAATTATCTCTATGCGTCAAAACAGTGTGATTTAGATTCTGGTTTAACGGAGAGAAACCAACAGATTTTATTATAGTCAGAGAGCGACTGAGTATTTTAATCCTCTTGGCAGCAGTACTGGGTGAGAATTGTTTTCTCAGGGTCTCGTGATGCTTTAGTGAGAAAGCAATAACACTGCCTAAAGAACAGATGGAAAGTCTCAACGAATCCTCCCTGTTTCCCTTCGCCTATCTTAATGATACGTCTTGTCCAAATATACTACTCCTTTCATCAGAATTTCCAGCCTCTTCTGCACTGGTGGATACCAAGCCAACGATGCTCAACGATCCTCCCCGTGCTCAGTTCTCCATCATGTATCTTATCTTTGTGTGTGTGTGTGTGTGTGTGTACCAGTGCATCAACAATTGTCCCTCCTGGTCTTCCTCCGTGACCCCCTCAGACAGGGAAGAGCGTGGAGTCCGTGTCCTATCAGCAAGATAAGAGAGGTGAACAGGTCTCTCCCATTCTCTCGTGCTCTCACTGGTAGAGCTAAAGATTGCTTCTCGAAACAGAACTCAGACTTCCCCCCTAACCCTCGGTTGACTCTGTTCTCCTTACCCACAATTCAGAGCGATGGCCGAGAATGCTGTTTTGAATACAGCCAAGATATGAGGAGTCAAGTTGTGTCAGGAGACCTTTCCGTGGGAGAGGGTAGAATTCCAGTATTTACTGCACTGTACCCTGAAAGCTGAGAGGTACAACTCAGACTATGAGAGCAGAAACATGAGAGGTGTGTACTCTTGCCTTTATGTCTTTGTGGGGAGAGTTGTGTCTATGTAGAACAGGGAGGAGGAGGTCTGGATGAGCTCCAGCTGCGCTCCTTATCAGGTCCTTAGACAGGATTCTCTGGTTCACTGTGAGGGGAGAACTATTTTGGAAGTTCTTTTCATCTCTGCGTTTTCTTCATCATTTTGCTTCCCCCGCAAAAAAAAGCCAGAATCCCAGCAGTATTTCTTTACCCATCAACTCCCAGGGTTGGCTAAGGCCACATACTGAACACATCCTCCCCCCAATCGCTGTGGACACATCTTTTTGTGTTCCATTTAACCAGTTAATTACAATCAGCCACAATCCCCCTCTCCCCCACTCTGCTGCTTTCATTACCCACATTACCGTTATTATCGTTATGTTCTATTTAAGGGAACATTTCTCTCTATCCTGTGTGATTTGGATTAAAGAAGCTTTCCATACAAGATTAACTTAATAAAATAAGTGTGCTGAACATGGTGCTTATTCCTCACACAGAAAATTAGTGGGGAGGCATGGCACAAAAATGTTACATGCCCACTGAGTCGCAGGACACAGTCACAGAATTAATCCTTGTGGCTCGATCTGACAATGCCTCCACTAAGTGCCCATCTCCCAGAGAAATGTGATGTCTAATATTAAATACGTTGCGACTAAGGTCAGTGGGTCCTTTCAAGGTATGTGAGGGTTCATTTCAGCTAGGTCTCCTACTGCAGCCTCACTTCCATATTCCTTGTGGCTAATCCCCATGGAAGCCAAGCTGCCCCTGAGGAATGCCTAAGGCTTGATCCAGGGGCCATTCTGGCCTAGGTGTCTACTGAGTATCATTTCCATATCCCATCTCAGAACCAGCCACTGTACGTGTGGGCTGCGTCCACCGCTCTTCTGTGGCTTGGTCCTTGAGAAAACAGGATTATGTCTGAAGTTTAGTGCTCCACCTACTCCAGCTCTGCTAGCATTAACTGTACCAGAGCCACAGCTTCAGGCCTTCTGCAGATAGGGCCACCTACAACATCCAACCCAAACCTTAGGCCGGGGGAGGAAGGATTACCCTTGATATTTGGCTAAGAGCATTATCATCTCTCTAGACAATTATGCACTTGTTGTCTTCGTCAGTAAGATAGGCATGTGAGGCATCCCAGCTTTGTAGAAAAGTTATTTACTATCATTGAAAGGTGTTGTTTCTCAAGAAAGCACAAAAAGTCTTGACCTCAGAGTTTTTCTTGGCTGAGGAAAAGTTGAGACATTTCAAATTCCTTTTTGTGTACGTGGCATAAACATGACGTTTTGTCCTTCATTAAGGAAAAACAAAACATCATATGGGAAACTGAAGAGAGAGAGAGTGAGAGAGAGAGAGAGAGAGAGAGAGAGAGAGAGAGAGAGAGAGAGAGAGAGAGAGAGAGAGAGAGAGAGAGAGAATCTTATAGAAAAAAAACAAAACAGCAAAGCTTCTGTAACCCAATTTCTTCCTAAGATTGATTCACCAATGAGACAACAACAAAGGAGAGAGAAAAATCGTAGATTTGGAAAACAACTGGAGGCCAGGGTTTAAGATGCCCTGGCGGAGTTGGTGACTGGCTGGCTCACAGAAAGTGTGAATGCTTCATTGGGAGCGCCACTAAGTTTGTAGCGAGCTAAGTCAACACAAAGCCGGCACATGAATTATTCACACACAGTGTTTTTAGAAATCCTTGTACTACAACAAGCTAAAGCTGGGGAAATTTCACCCTTGGAATTTTTTCACCATTTAATCTCTACTTTTGATAAAAGAGGATATGTTTAATTTGGTTTCCAGCATTTTAATTAGTCATCCTCTTAAAAACATTTTTTTTGTTGGTTTAGGGAATAGGGTGTAACACAAGTTCTTATAGGTCGGGAATAGGCACTCTTGTTTTAAAGGCAACTGAGGACAGAATGTAAGTCTAAAATTAAAAGATGGGTGTGGGCTGGAATACAAATCAGATCTATCCATATCTGTGTAAACTTCCAAGCCACAATGCTCTAAATAACCATTATCAAATTTGAGCTAAAGGCTTTGCATCCAAAAATGCAAAGTGCAACAGGCAAAAGACAAAATAACACATATCTGGACACCCGGATTTGTAAGCCACTTCATTTGAAGAAAGTGGCTGGTATTTGAATAGCTTTACATAGAGGAGAGCAGAGCTATATTTTTCATGAGGTGGCCTTTAGCTTCAAGCGCCTGCAAAGAGGTAAGCCAGGTCCAGGCACTGATATAAAAGCCAGTCGCAGTAGGGTAGGCAGCCTCTTATTCAGTCTCATTACAGATACCAGTGGAAGGGTGGGGAGTCTGTGTTTAAGGGGGATGCATGTTGTTCCACACCTGCTGTTCACAGTCACACGGTAATAAGGGGGCCAGCCTGCAAACACTGACTGGAGCTTGGTGGACTGCGGCTGATGAGCCCGGGCTAATTCAGGGGTGATTATGTAGTTTACTGGACCACTAAACCTCTTTAAGCTTGTAATTACAGCCTATTTGAGGGGGAACATTCAAAAGCAATTCAGCTGCGCCGTGCCTTGCCACGCCGACCGCAGCTGGAGGTGGGCTGCTGGCACTAGGCGGGGGAGTCTAATATCTGTGGGGAAGGGGATTTTAGCACAGTCAGTCAGGTAGCATCATGGACAAAGAGGTACATGCCACCTCGGCCAACCAACTCTAGAGAGTGCCAGCCAGCGGTTGTGCTTGACACACAAAATCAGAGCGGCTTGAGATCATTTAAAGCTGATAAACACCCAAATTATTGTTTTAGCTATTGTCCAGAGGACTGCGAGTGAAATGCAAAGCAGGGCTATTAATGCATGCTTCGGTACACAAGCTACTCCACCCTCCTGCCTCCCAACAGCCAAAACTGGGTTTGTTGAAGGTGGGGGCCGAGTGGCAGGAGCAGGAACTCATGGTGCATTAAATGTTAAGAGAATCGGGTTACTATATTGCACCTTGACCAAAGAATCCTTTCCAATGCCTTTACTTTCAAGGAAATTATCCTTTAGCTAATTCCACTGAAATGTGATACTCAAAGGAAGCAATTTCGGAACCACAAAAAAATTCTAATAACCTGCACGATATTATTATGTTATTATCATAATTACCCTTTTGCCCTGGCCATTTTAATTAATGTTCAATGGAGGGCCTGAGGGGGAGGAGAAACCTGGTCACGGTTGGAAAAGAGTTAAAAAAGGTAAAGGTATTTTACAATTGCTCCCTTATGCCATTTCACTGCCTGGATAATAGTTGGCAGAGTGAAGGAAAGAAGAACACAGAGACATATTTCTCCTTTCCTCTTCTTTTGTGATCTCATTTTATCTCCTTCTCCCACCTCTTCTTTCTTTCACTCTCTCTCTCTCTCTCTCTCTCTCTGAGCGGAAGACAGATCCTTCTCCATCGGTGCACAGCTTATACAAATCGATGACTTAATCTGTCGTAACAAACAAGTGAGCAGCGCCTTGCCTCTGTCTGCTTCCTTTTCCACCACAGCTAAAACACTCCGCTGATAACAGAGAGAAAGAAAAATAAAAAGGCCCACAGACTAGCACTCTCTTCCTCTCCTAGTGAATTCACACTTTCTATTAACGTCTGAATCTAATCGGATGAAATACGGCCATGTCTGGTTCAAGACACATATTGCAGATGTCTCACACTAGGGAGTGATCCCCTGGCTGCACGCTGAAATCTCTATGGGGACGACATGGATCAGCAGGTGCTCTCAATGCAGCTCCCATGCAGCCATGCATCCCTTATTGCGACAGGAAACACCATGCACTCAGTGCGGCAGGAAAAGGTCAAGATCCACTATCAGAGCTAAATGGAGAGAATCCTATTCAATAGTTGAGTATATGCCAGGTCCTGGATAAAGTTAAGGCAAATAAAGACAAATCTAAGAGGTTTTAAGTGTCTGAGACCATTTACCCTTTGTTCATCACCTTGGGAAATCAATGACAACAAAGACAACGGCACTTTAAAAGGGTTTTGGATTCAGTACACAGGACATGCTAGCTCCATTAAACTATGTATGCACTTACGCATGATGGTATAAAATAATTTAATTTATCTCCTCTCCAAGACAGCACAGTTAATGAAAAACTATAAAATGCTTGCCACCCGTTTTGGCCCACTTTGCTTGCAAACTTTGGATGCAAAATGAAGCAGTGTCAGTTCTAGGTGATACTGATGCAGAAATGAGTGCATGTGTTTCAATGTTTGTATACTTTTTTTTTTTTCAGACACATTGCCAGACAATTACGCTGTTGATGCTCTGTGACTCCTTCATGAAGGGGAAAAAACCCATCAAGCGGCCTGAGGGTAGTGCCGTTTTCTCCTGAAGAACTGTTTGTCCCCAGATGAAAAGCACAATGAGCTCAGAGCAGCACGCATGGCTGAGATTACAAGTAGGAGGAACCGAATTGATAAATTAGTTCAGCAAACGTGCAAACTGATTACCGCGTCTCTGCTGCCATATAATCCATCAGGCATACACTGGCGCACATGCACACACAAACAGAGTGAGCCAAGAGTATCTGGGACAGACTGCTGGAGCTCTGCTCTGTGGGGGAATGCTCTGCAGTGGCTGTAAGTAAAAGGTATTGAGCTGGTGACTGCAGGCGGAAAGATCCCTGAGCACTGACGATTACAGCATAGCTAGGGTAAATCAGCAAAGCCTGGTCTGAATCTCCACACATAGCGCCATCTAAAAACATCAATGGACCTTTAACTCTTGGCAAGACCATAGCTAAACTCTAGCCAACAGTACTCCTAGGATTAAGATGCATTACAGAACAGAACACGCTGGACTGACACCCAAAGATTCAAATTGACAATGCTGTAGAACGCAGACTTGCATAGACATCCAAATATGACTGTCCTTATGTCACCTCAGGTTGTATACTCTGCCCTTCCCAGCTCTGGCAGTTGTGGATCAAGCATCTACCATAATCCCTGATTAACATCCTCCCTAAATGCCCCATAAGTCCATCCCAATGACAACCGAACTAACACTACCATGGTCACCAACACTGAGTGATTAGTGGATATCTAAATGGAATGTGCCAGACTTCAGGATATTTACACTGTATTTCCACAATAGGCTACTGAATTTCTTTGACAGACAGACTGTTCAGGAAAACCTTGCAACACACCTGAGCTCCAAGCTTCTTCCAGAGTTCATGCTGACAAAGCATTTTAGTGGGATTACACATAAATTAGAATTGAGAGACAGACAGCACGGTTTGTCACGTTAATGCCATGGCTGGTATGCAGACAGGAGACCATGCTGGCCTAGCATGATCTCACACTCAACAGTCGTTAGTGGCTAATCCTTCACAAGTAGCTGATAATGAAATACAATACTGTTATGATATAGCTGGCCGGAGTATAACTTTCTCTAACTGACAACGTAATGAAAGTTCCTAAGAGTTCATGTTAACAAGCTGGACGGATGGAATTCAGTGAGGCCCACCTGTGTAGGCCTACTAGTGGAAAACAGTGTACATGAACACTGTCTTCTCCAATGACATGGCTGCATCAGTGGCTGGCCCTGTGGGCATTATAAATTTGTCAGGTTCTAGAGAGCAGCGAGGAAGTTTGAGGGACAACTCTCATCTGGACCAGCTATGCTTCAACAGTTCAGAGGTTACATGAAGTAAAACTTAACTGCCTTTCAGGGACATTACAGAGGAAGGGAGCCAACCAACTGCGTCGGGACGCAGAAAGAGAGAGTGGTGTCAATTAAGCACTGTTCTGTCTTTGTTCCAAAGCCTCAGTCCAAAGGTGCAGCTGATGTTGGGGACGCTGTGGTGGGCTTGGGTAGAAAAACGTCTACTGATGTGGTGATCATCAATCAGGGCACAGATGGCCTGTGAAAGGCTGTGTCAGCAGTGACAGAGCAGCGTCCATCCACCTCTTCTTGCACCATGTGGAGTCTGCCAATTCAATCCATTCTGCCCATGACACACCAGTGCCTTTTACGCTGTCACCCTCGAAGCCTTGCCAATGATGGATATACAGTCTTTTTCCACCCTCTCTCTCTTTCCCTCTCTAGGGGTGAGGGGTGGGGGTGAAGGGGGCTGTCTATCCACAAAGACCAGCCCCAAAGAGTTGCCTGCCCCACATCCCAGGGGCCTGTCAGTGGGGTAATTGATGATGTTTTCATTACAAGATGTGGGAGCAGGGGGGCGCATCCTGCCTCAATGGGCAGCCACAGCCCTAAGATTGACTCAGCTGCCTCTTCTTTGACACCAACTTTTATAAAAAAGCATCAAGTCACTGCTTCCAAATGTCTCACACACACAAATAAACATGTATCCTCTCCCTCAAACAAAAACACCAAAAAAAAGCTACAACAGCTGAGGTAAAGACCCAGTTGGCTGAAAGAAACATGGTAAAAAAGCAAAGAAGCACAGTTCAGAAGAACATAAAGTACAGACGGAGTCAAGAAAGAAGCCATTTTTTTTTTCAAAGATCCACAGTGCTTGATCCTCACTGTCTGAAGAATTCCTTGAAGCTATTTCAATTTTATGGCGCCTCCAGTACTCACTGCCACTTAGATGAAATTAAGAAATAACCAGCGACCTTAGGCTGCTAAATTCAATTTGCAAATATTAATCTACATGGACTTTCTGCTCTAGTCAAAAATGAATGAACGAGTGAATGAAAGTAAAAACAATGCACACTCAGAGCTCCAGGTCATTTGATCTGTGTATGTGCAAGGCTCTTTTGAGGTTTGGCCTTGTGTGGTAAAGGTGAGAGAACACTTGAGAGTAGGGCTCCCCACCAGGCCAAATGCAGAGTACCACACTGGGGTTGCCATGGGTGACCAGTGTGCTGACATCTCACGGCAATAAACAACCACGGACTAATGGCATCTAAGGCCTGGTTGACCTCTGATCTCTAATAGATGTGGTGGCTTTTTTGACAAGGCTATTCAGAGTGGGCTCTTGGCTAAATGTTACCATGCCTAAAGTTTGTTTACAAGGATGTTACTTTTCTTGACAAAGAGCCAGCCAGGAGCCTCATTTGCAATAATGGTGGCCAAGTTTTTTATGCGATACAAAATGGATCCTGTGATGTTATGTAGACAGACAATTCTGGGGGTGTTTATGTTTCTTGATGACAATACACATGTTTGTTACCTTTAAAAAAAATACTGCTGTACTTTCATGTTCTTGAAAAATACCATGATGGCAATTTCATGGTATTCCTTGGATTTCAAAGAAAAACCATAGCCTATATCAAAGAATTAATTCATATAGTAAAATATTTTATAAAGACACACTGCAAAAATGTAGAAATTTTAGAAATTATATATTGTCTAGAAAATATTGCATGTTTGATAAATTACTATTTTATTTGTGTGTTAGCAATGTGCAATTCAAGTCTCTCAAAAGTTTTCATTGAGGTGATAACAGGCTAGCTTGACAACTAAAGGTGGTCAAGGCAACATATCATCAGGTCCAAACCCTTGTGATAAGATCTGTCAGGGCACCCAGTTGCTATGGCGATATGAGTGGCGGGTCTTGCTGTTTGAACAATGTCAACACACAGCACCGTATCAACCATTTCACAGACAACTTTCAGGATGGTATCTAATGCTAAGAACTATGAATACAATGGCTCTTTTATTTTAATTTTTTTACTGTGGATCTATCTGTTGGTCATAACAAGTACATTTGTAATGCTCCTATTTTGCTATGCACAGCACTTCCACCATATTTTTCTACACTGCACAAGTTCATAGATTTTGATTAATATGTGAGACATGTTAGTGCAAATCTTATCTTGACTTAGTGAATTAAATTGAGCATGTAGGAAAATTCACTGCTTTGAGCCAAATGTATGTCTCCCTTTCAGTGTTTTTTTTTGTTTTGTTTTTTTTTTAAGTAAAACCGAGAACCCCAGCCTTTTGAAAACCCCTCTCTGCTTTCCATGCACTACTTTTTGAGGAGGTCATATGCTGAACATCTGTAATTTTGCCCAGGAAATCATCAGCAGGCCAATTCAAACCAACTCTCTCCCCCTGACTCCAGCCTCCACCTATGGGGCAACAAATTCAACCCAACTCCCCGAAGAGGACACAGCCCGTTCCCCCTTCTGCTGGTCCAACCAGCTCAGGGCCCTCTGCACGATTCAGTCCATCGAGTGCAGAAATGAGTTATAGCGTTTTTCACACCTGGTTCTGCTCAAGATGCAGCACAGTTGAGGTTTGGCAAAATGTGCTCCCAGCGAGTAAGAGAAAAAACAAGAATGTTGCCTCCACCAGAATTGTTACATGTGTGTGAAGAGGGTGCTAAATTGGAGCCTAATTGCATTAAAAGCGATTATGCCTTCCAGTCTCATTTTGAACACAAACACCACGTAAAATGGGGGGGAGCGATTGCACATTGTGCTGTGGTTTGCTTTTTACGAGCTGTTATGGAGGCTCCCTCTCGCTCTCCGGTTCTGTGTACAAACAGGACGAAGCCCAGAGCCAGCCTAATATTCAGCTGGTCCAGGATCAGTCCTTATTGTGGCAGCATAGCAACAATCTGAAGCCTGGCTTTCATCTAATTACTCTATCACATAATTTAGCAAATTGCCCTTTCACTGGGGAGCTGAGTGCAAAAACATAAGCACAGCGGGATTTGGAGCAATGGCTTCCATTTATTACTCTTTTCTTGTTAAATTAAACAAGAAAATACTGTTTGTTAGATAGAGAGTGAAAATCAGGAGGGAACAAGGAATGGGAAGGAGGGGGGCAAAGAGTCCAATTTCACGGCCACGGGAACAGGAAAGCTGCTCAGTGCACCCAGCATTCCTCTCCAGGATGCCTGGCACAGTCTCGCTATCTTTGTTCAGATAAAATAAAAAAACAAACAACAGTTAAAGCAGGAAAACTAACAGAAGTTTAGGGCCTTTTGTTTTTTGTTTTTTATTTCACCACAAAGTTTATTGGAATGTGTTCACGCCAGCTTTACAGCATGCTAAAACACTTGTGAGTGAAGAGTAATTAGCTAGCATCTCTCCCTCTTTCTCCATGCTATTCTCAGACCTGCAAAACTCCCTCTTCCACTCGCCCTGCAAGCCAGCTAATAACTGGGAACTGAAAACAACTGATTAAAGAGCAGCTTTAGGGTGTAGCTACCCCATAGGCCTTCACCGTCTCCTCTGTATCAGTCTCCGTTCCGCTTATTGTTTTCCTCTCCTCCTCTTCCACCGAATGGCTCATCAGAATTATCTTGTACTGCCACCCACTTCACACTTCCTTCTCGGCACAATGGCTTTACCGTTTGATTCATGTGACATGCAAAGAGCGCATTCCTTCTGCGGTTGGTTCTTGAACTGTGCAACACATATATTTCTCTAAGACAGAAGGCTATCATCTGCGTGTGTTGTTTGTGCCGCTCGCTAATTGCCGCTATCTTTATCACCAGGGGCCAGACATGAGGACTGTTCCTTCACACATTGATTCAGAGGAAAAGAGACGTTCAGCAACTACCTCTTACATCAATCCTGAGCCCTCACACTTTCTCCTTCATCTTTGTGGCCTCAGTTGAGACTTTCCGACGTCCTTTGAGTAAAAGACAGTAGGGAACGGAAGGCGAGACGATTGTATTGTCCGTAAGGTCAGTCATCCGTTCCTCACGTGCTGCGTGTTGTTTTGTTCCCCATTCAAATGCTGAGCTGTCAGAGTGAAGCACTCAAAGCAGGGAGTGAAACGAGTCTAATTTCTCAAGTTTGCCGTAAGGAGCGCTGTACAAACCTATTTACGGCAGAGCCTGAAAGTGTTTCCATTTATGTTTCGATCTGATCAAAGCAACACTTATTGTCTCTGTATTAAAGTCAGCTTCCTTTCTACCACTTTCTATCGGTCTAATCTATCCCTTTTTCCCTCACTCTCTGTGGGGTGCGGGGTGACATTGGTTTCTTTACCTTTTTTCATCTCAAGCACTGTGCTCTCTCTCTCTCTCTCTCTCTCTCTCTCTCTCTCTCTCTCTCTCTAAGGAGTTCTTACAGTCATTTTCAATTAATTGGAGATTGATTGGATACTAAAGTCAAGTATAAACATCTACTAGCAATCGCTGTCATTTCATTCAAAAGTGTCCCACAATCACAATGCAAGGCTGTTAGGGGTGTTTGCTTGTTTGATGTTATGTGGTTGTTTGCTAAGTGTTCTAAGTGCTTGCTAGGGTGCAAAATTGTAAGGTATGATTTCTTCAATGTAATAGCACATCGTTCCTTAACAAATCCCATCATTTAAGATACACAGAGCACGAACAACCGAGGACATGTTACGCAGCAAAGTTTAATACTTAGAGTAGGGGTTTGTAGAGCAATAGTAAGAGTGGTATTCTAAGCCTAATCTAAACTCTAACTGTACCTTTTAAAAAAATAATGCATTTTTTATAATAATAATAATCTATTTATGAATCATTTTCACCTTGAAGATGTCCTAAAATAGGGCGTTTGTCAGATTTAGCAAACTTCCAGGAGAGTTTTGTCCCCGAAGTATAGTTAAATACAAACACTTCAGACAAAACAAGCTCTCAATGACACAATACTGTCCACCATAATAGTCAGCCAAGACAAACAGGAAACTAAACTTCCATCAGTCTATGCTCTTGTGGATATTGCACACTGTTGTTTGAGTGTATGTATGTGTGTGCCTGTGTGAACTGGCAAATGGCTTTCTTTTCACACACCTTTCTCCTGGGGCCGCTAAAGGTGGTAGTTGATGGGGGTTTGAGTGTGTGTGTGTGTATGTGTGTGTGTTGGGGGTGTGCTTGGGGCAGGTGAAGTTCTGGGGTACTCAGGCATAGTTTCTGTGCCACAGATGTAAGAAATGGGGGGCAGGGGGCGAGCATGTGGGGGCTTTTGGCACTGATCAAATGGGTTCCCTTTTGACTCCAGCTTGGTTAGAAACACACTTCCTTTCAACACCTAAAAATGCACGCTTCTGGCCATAATAGCTACTTCAGTCATAAAGCGTAACACAAACAAGTGAAGGCTTAAGTAATATGTTCATTGAAAATACACCTACGTGAACATTTCACTGTCTTTAATTAAGAGACATTATTATTATGAGTTGTGCAGAGTGTGCATGTGTGTGTACAGTATTTGTGAGAGAGCGAGGCTGGCAGAGGTGTGTGTTTAGCCTGTGAGAAGGGTAGATATATGGAGATAAGTGGTGTCTTGACAGCACTCCGATTACTTTGTGGTAAATGAAATAGTGGAAGTGAAATCCATCAAAGCAAGAGGAAGAGCCAACCACATCAATGGCCTGTGCTGCTCTATCACTTCTCTATGGCAGGTGTGGACAGCCACAGTAGAGAACCAACCACCAGCCCAAAAACACATTCAACTAACTGGCTAACCCAGTTTTGATCATGTAACTTAGACGTACACTGGCTCCAAAAAGTATTTAAATGCTACACTACGTGATTTGATACTACAAATACTTTGTCGTCATTTTGAACAATACATATATATTTTGTATATATATAATTTAAATGTTAAGCCTCACACAATTGTAAAGTGTGCTTGCTGTCTTCTTTTTTTAATTATATGCCACTTGGTTGGACACTTTCTTAATGTAATGGCATATAGACATTTTTAAGTGTTGCTTTAGTGACCAAAATATACCATAATCCCCATCTCAAGTCAGTGTTAATATGGATAATACGCTGACACACACTGTATGGAGAACTCCTAAAAATCTCCATGAATAACAGTAAAAAAGTATTGAAATCGACGACTTCTGTCGTCTAACTTCTGTCTTTGCTATCTTTAGCTTGATGCTGTTTTTTTTGTTTTCTTGGCCTAAAACTTAGAGCATGTGTTGTTAAGGCTAGGAAAGATAGAGTGAATGAAAGCATGTGCGTTGTCTATTTCAAGGGCTTTGAAGTGCAGCATTCAGTATTGGCTGTAAAAGACTCAAAGAGAAGCAGCAAGAGGAAAGATCACTTTACTGAACTCACCGTCAAGTGCTGGAAAAGCCATGCCCTCATAATGTTGGTCGCCACTTTAGGGAAGATACCCCGTTTTTTATTCCTCTTCTTCTCCTTGTCGGGGTCGTCGTCATCTCCTGTGCTGGGTGATGCCACACTGTTGTCCAGACCGTCACCTGTCAAAACACACACCACACACACAGGTCCTGATCAGTAACAGAAACACAGAAGCAGGCAATGCATCCCCCACCCCCCACAAAAAAAAAAACACACAAAAAACTAGGCAACAGGGTAAGCTGGCAACAATAGTGCTTCTTTGAAGCGTCACGTCTGAATGCATTCATTTTTAATACTTTTATAAATAACCCCCCTTTCTCATCCCCCACACAACACTCAGAAAAAGGGAGAGAGTACAATGGACTTGTAAGGTCGCATTTCCCCCCTGCCTTCCAACACAGTGAGTCACCAATGAATTGAGAATGACAGAGAGATTTAGTCTTCATTATCCCAGGGAAATATTGATTGAAGCTCGCCCCGGTGTCTTTTTACCTCAGGTGGGAGTTACACACTATAAAAAAGGGGAAGGAGGGGGGTGAATATGGCTGCTGCACAAAACGGCATCCCTTTCAAAGAGCTGCATTTTAATAACAATGCTGCATGGGTGTTTGCAGCAACCTGTGGGTGCTCGATAAGGCTTTATAATGGGCAGTTTGACATACCAGAGCAGAGGAGATGGCTTACGTCGCCTTTTCAGCCTCACATTGCCAGTTTGCTTGCGTTCGCTGATTTTATTCAGATCCCCCAATTATCGTACGCATTCTCCCTCAATGAGAGCCCGAACCCGCCACTGAGAAGCCTTCTGATAATTGTTATCATGAACCCGCAATTCAAATAATAAACCATAAAAGAAACACGAGCAAGGCAAACAACAGCACGTTGCAAGCGTTTCAATAGCGGAGGCACAGGAACGAAGAGAGTAACTTATTGATTACATATAAAGCACTTCCAAAAGCCCCAGCGCTATTCGTACAGAGAGATTATGGTGGGTTAACTCTTTCTCTCACTGTAGCTTTCAGTCAGCGACATAAGGCACCTGTATCATTGATAATTAATGGAAATGTCTGCAGTAATCCGGTTGGAGATAATTTTTTTCCCAGCTCCATGCATCAATAGAATAATCAAGGGTCTAAAAGAGTCTTTGCTCCCCATTACCTCAGGCAAAAGAATTCCTGAAAGCATGCCTTGCGGGCACCTGAATTATATACGCCATTAGGAGAGCGAAGGCTTTCTACATTCCATATAAAACACTCCGCCAGCCCTCTCTACCTAGGAGAGAAGCCCCAGAAAAGGCTGAGACTTTTTAAGTGAAGACTTATGTAGATACAATGGCTTTGCCTTTTACACAAGGGCACTTTCCTTCAGTCTGTCACTTACTAAAAAACTGACCAGAGCTGAATCGCCCTCCCCCAACACACACAGACACAAGAAAAAACTGGATAAAAAAACAAAAAAAAACCTAAAAGCTGTCAAAGGCGAGTTTCGATTACATCATTAACTGATGCCAAAAACAGCCCTGGCTCAGAGAGCAGTTTGTCTTCCGACTGTGTTTAGGCAAATAGAACTTCCCAGCTCCCATCTGGAGAGGCAGTGGCACCGCTGGTTTGTAATCTAAGACACCATTTTCATTAGAAGCAAATGCTTCAAATCCGGTGTAAAGACTAGTTCGTGTTCAGCAAAGCCTAAAATAATAAACCCAGGGCTTGTCCCATGCGAGTTAGCAAAACAGAAGCAAACACTGGATATCAGGTCAGACGGAGGAAGAGGGAAGGGGGGTATGACGAAAGAGTGAAAAAGGGCAGGGGCCGTTTGAGTGATGTCTGAGGTAACTCTGTTGTGTGTGTGCTCTCTTGAGCTTTGGTCTTCCGCCTCTTCTAGCCATTTTGAACTATTTAACCTCTCTTCCCCAATATTTTCCTTAAAATCTAACCTCTTAAGGCCTACACCTTGAAGGCAAACGAGGGGGAGGGAAACGAAAGCTGTCAATTTTATTGGGATTTCCATTTTTGACGCAATTTGATACCGTTTTAACTTAGTCGAGTCTGGTACTAATTTCACCTCTTTTTTAGCATTGCAGTGTCAATGTAAGCACATGGCAGTGTCTATACAGCAAGTTTCTGTCAAACTGTCATCCCATTGCTAGTCAACACAGTAACTGTTCAGTTACATGCAACGAAAAATATGGCATAGTGTGATTTTTGTTGTGTTGTAAGAGATTGTATCCATTTTGTCCTCCAAAATCATGTCAGAAAAATCAAACATGCAAAAAGGCTCACAAGAAGAATTTCTGATTGGCTAAAAAGGCGTCACTTCGCTGACTCTTTTCTAGGGCTGTAACAGAGATGTACGTTCAGGATACCTATTTCAACATGCTGATAGCTGTCATTTTTATTGTTATTTTCATCTTCGGTACAATTCAATACTGGCTCACCTTATTCGACTAGGGCTAATTTCGCATCTATTTTAGCACTGGTGTGTCTGCTTAGGCATGTGGCAGTGTCTATACGGCACTTTCGTTTCAAAATGTCAGGCCGTTGCCGAGCTTCCGCACTCTACCCGCGCCAAATAAAGACGAATGATGGCGGCGAGACTGAAAAGGTGGAAATAATCATAAAAATGATGCTAGTCCATAAACAAGCTCACAGCCTCATTAGTCCAGCAGCAGGCTCCACTGGCAGATTTATGCGCCTTTTCGCTGATGCCATGAGGAAATGCCACGGGCGAACTTTGGCCAACTGCTAATGGGTTATGACAGCGTCTTAGCAACTACTGCAGGGAGGGGGGACGTGCGGTCCGGTCCGCCACTGACAGAGAAGAAAATGTCATCTCATCTGGCCATGTGTGGTGGAGTCTATGCAGCAATTAGAGAGCAGGCCAGTGACTGGAGCAGGCCAGAGGCTGAGGAGGATGCCCCGCGGCTAACCAGGGAGAGAATTTTTTATGACCCCCTCGTATGCACACACACACATCCGTGCATGAGATCAGCATGTGACGCTCTAGATGCCTGGCTGCTGCTAAAATCAGGTTAGCTTCCCAACATGCCTTTGTCAGCCAGCTCTTCTGATTGGCTCATCTGCTCCATCTCGATACCTGTCTCCTGCTCTCTCGATCTCTTCAGCCATCTCTCTCTCTCTCTCTCTATCTCCACCACTCTCTCTCTAACTTACTAAAGGCGCTTTCTGACATTATCAGAGAGATGTAGGCTAATCTGTTATGATCCGATTACTCAAAAAGGGCACTACCTGTTCCCCTTGCCGTGTGCGTACACAACTCCAAAGTGTCAGCCATTTTTCTGCTGCTTTACAAATTAGCAGAGTGGCACTTCCAATTCATCAAGCACAATGTCAAGCGTTCATTTACATGCTACAAAAAAGATGACTTGATGCTACTTTTTGAGATGGAGATCTACCACCTCTGCTGTAAAGACCAGTCAGGCTGGTTAGTTGTTGGTTTGGTTAGGTCTTCATGATGAGTTCTCTGTCCAGAGAACAGAACTTGCTGGTAAAGGTAGTTTAAAGGTTTAGTGTATCTGTGATTTTCTGACATGATAATAGCATTGGATCAACCAATGATGTGAGTTTGGGGATGGGGCTATCTGTTTATCTAAGCAATAAAGCTTAGTCATTATGTTATTTTTGCATTTACCCATAACAAGGCCATTGGGGATTGTAGTTCTATCAGAATCTAAAACACAATGTATGCTGTTTCTCATCAGGGTTTCATTTGAATATTTTCAACATTTGGGTAAGTCAGGCTGTCATTGCTCATGCTGTATAGAAGATTTTAAGAAGTGTTTTGACTACATTTTATTGGCCATGGTCTGATGGATGGGGCCAAGCTGTGGAAACAGATTGGCTTTTGCTTTACACCACATTTGGTCCATGGATGATTTCTAGAGCACCTCTGGCCTCTCCCTGCGGAGGGAGTCAGGTGACCTGTGCTGCTCTCTCACTCTCCCTTAACATTCAAACACACTCTCATATGACTGTACCACGGCTTTCCTGGTCCTGCAAAACCTCAGCCTTAAGGGCCTGCCATCCGCCTTCTTTTCACTATGCACACATTCACACACGTTCACACACTCTTCCTTCTAACACACACACACACACACACACACACACACACACACACACACACACACACACACACACACACACACACACACACAGAGTCGCATATAAAGAGAGTGGGCAAATGGGAAGAGGGGAGGGTCGGGGAAGAAAAGATAAAGCCGGGTTCATTGTATTCAGGCCATTCACATGGTTAGAATGGACCAGGCAGCGGGGGTTCCCTTTGCATGGGTCACAAGCGCCTCCCACCTCAAAAATATTCTGAACATGCAGGAATTCCTGCGGTATGATTCCCAACAAGAGACACTCAGATTAGCAGGGAGCTTGCCGTGCACGCTTGCCCCACCATACATTTTCTGTTCCTAAAATACATACAAACATTAGTAGCGGTCTGCTGACTGCAATCACTTGCTCTTCCAGCAAAATGGCCTTAGCTCCTCTAGTTTCTGACTTGGAAGGATACATAAAAAGGAAAATAGAGGGTTTAATGAGATGCGACATGGCGGCAATGTGGCAGATCTTTAGTTATGTTGACTATGTTTGGCTCTTTGAGAACTGATCACTTGTGTCTTGTGATATGCATAGCTGTGCATATGTGTGTATTAATGCTCAACTACTTTTTCGATTTATAATTATGAAGAAAAAAAATAGCAGTGTAAATACTAATCTGCGGAGAGTCATTATTACAATCTGTAATTACCCGGGATTCATTTGAAATAATGACAGTAAATAATGACCGATTTAAATAACTGCAGGCATCTTAAATAATGACACTGTTTTCCCCCCTTTTATTACACATATGATGACAGTGACAGATCTGTAATTCATAATTTGAGGGGGAAAAAGAGTGTAATTACAAGTCTTTCATGCCGTACCTCGTGCGTCTCTGTCATCGCCTCGCAGCGGGGCTAACAGAGAGAGGGTAATGCATAATGTGCCTCATATTCAGTGTTATAATGCCTCTAATTAAACGGAGTCGCCCGCGTGAGTCCTAGCTGAGAGCTCCTCATGCATATTCCCAGGTCTCCGGGATCAGGCCGCTGACATACCCACAGGTGATGGCAAAAATGTCATTGCAAATGTTACGGCTCTTTTTCGTCCATGTCTGTGTAGGGGTCACTTCCACTGAAGCCCCCGACACATTGGAAAGCGTACTGAGGCCCAGGGGCAAAAACACAGCATTAAACTGAGGTCTCTCTCACTCTCTCCCTTTCCCTCCCCTCCTCCTCTTTTCATTCTTCCTCCGGTCCGTGTGTCGAGGGGGGAAAACGGTCAAATGAAAGTGTAGGGCCCTGAGTTTACCCTTTCATGTCGAGCACTTTTACTGTGTAACTATTGATTTTTCTCCTTTGTAATTTTTTTTTAATCTGAAGATATAAGGCAGGCAGAAAAGGCAGGCTGGTGAGGTTCAAACGGGAACACTTTAAGAGTCCTCTGATTCCACCGAGGCAACACACACACACACACACACACACACACACACGCACACACACACACACACACACACACACACACACACACACACACTCACTCACAAAGAGTATACATGCTCTATTCTCCCTCTCTCTCTCTCTCGCTCTCTCTCAGACAGCTTTTGACACCTTCTCCAGGGCCAGCTTTGTTCGATATCCAGGCAGACCGGATGGCTGAGAGGAAAGTGTTTTTTAAAAAAAGGAACATGGCTCGCAACAAAAGCTAAGAGCCTTCGCTGGTCGCAACAACAGCACTACTGCAGCAGTCTGCCTGGAATTCAACTCATCTGAGCGCTTTTAAACCTCTCATCATCTACTCTAGGTGAACCTAAAACAATACACACAGCCAAATAAAGACATGACATCCATCCTCTGACTCAATTGAGAACAGCAACTTTTCAATATCTGTAACAGACAGAGGCCTGGAGACAAACTGTTTTGTATTGTTCCTTTGTGTTTTTTGGTATATTTTAGTAATGAGCGAAACGCAACCAGAGACGTGTGGTTAACTGCGTCGGTCTTCATTATTGGCTTCTGGCAGATCATTTTCCACATGGCAGCTATCTAAATGACACAGGCTGAGATAAGTGCTCTAATGCACAGGGATTTTCCCCAACTACAGCGTATCGCCATCCATTGGGCTGTAGTACAGTAGATAATGTGAGGGTATTTCACTTCTAATAATAGCCTGCTTGGTCTCCCCTGCGTTTGTTAAATGTAGTTAACATGGAGAGTGAATTGTATGGCAGAATTACACAATGATCCCTGCTTATAAAGAAAACCCGGGGACTGTTATTACTGAAAAGATGGTGGTGGGAAAAAGTCATCCAAAGGATGAAATGTAACATCAAATAGCTTTTCTTTCAATGATAAGCTGCTCTTCATTCAGATCCATTATGTCTGCACATAAAGCAGAAGACCCCCGTTTCACCTAAAGAGTCAATATGGAGAAACTTAAAAGCTAGCATTTTAATTCATCTCAATTCCATCTGCTTAGATAGCTTGATTGGATAGATAGACAACATATATACATATGCCTTGAGAGTAATAATTAATGCTGAAAACAGATTGGCTAACTACAAGAACACACTTCCTAGACTTTTGCTGGTGACTTAACAGATTTATGTGTTGATATATGTATATGTATATATTGGAAACATTACATTTGTTTATGTTTTTGAAAGACGTCTCTTTAACTCGCCAAGGCTGCATTTATTTGATCAAAAACACAGTAAAAACAGTAATTTTGCAAAATGTTATTATAAATTAAAAGAACTGTGTTCTATTTTAATAAATTTTCAAATGTATTCAAATGATTATTATTATTATTATTATCAATGTTAAAAACAGTTGTGCTTTTGGAAATGGTGATACTTTCTTGTTTTGATCATTGATGGCTGCTCTGTCAAGTCTTTGTCATCGGTTAGGAACCTGGGTGTGCTCTTTGATACCAATCTTTCATTTCAAAGTCACGTTTCTAGCATCTGTAAAACCGCATTCTTCCATCTTAAAAATATATCTAAATTACGACATATGCTTTCAATGAAAAATGCGGACCAGTAAGTTCTCAAAATTCTGGCCATTTGATAATACCTAGAATATCAAGATCGACTGCTGGCGGTAGATCATTTTCCTATTTAGCACCTAAACTTTGGAACAGTCTTCCTAACATTGTCCGGGAAGCAGACACACTCTGTCAGTTTAAATCTAGACTAAAAACGCATCTCTTTGACCTGGCATTCACATAGAACATTATACATTTCTATTATTCAAATCAGTTAAATGATTATTAGGCTGCATAGATTAGGTCAGCCGGAACCGGGGACACGTCCTATAACACCATCTACGCTAATAATGGCATCTACGCTAATGTTAGCCTGGGTTCTCCCAAGGTTTTTTTCTCCATTCTGTCTTCTGATGGAGTTTTGGGCCACATCCACACGAAGCCAGAGCTTTCCCTATCCGATATTTTTTTTCCCCGTTCAAAAAAAAAATTCCGTAAACACGGCGTCGTCTCAAGAAATATCTGCGTACACACGAAACCACTGAAACCGACTCAAAACGATGTAGTATACATGCCAGACCAGTATGTGGCGCTGTAATTCTGCCACAGACATACACTAAAAACGGAGAAGAAGACTTAAAGCATGCGCATAAACCTTGCGCGCTCGCTGTATACAACAATAATATTAGGCACAGTAGCTTCTTTTTTTCTTTTCTTTTTTCCTTTTTAATCAAGAACTTTGTTGAACAATATGAAAAACCATAAATGTAGTTGCTGTGACTTAACGGTGTCTGACTAGTTGACACTTGGTGTGATGACATCATCGTTTCACAAAATGTACGGATTGGCCGTACACACGAAAACGCAAGGGCGGCGTTTTCAGATTTATCCACCTTGGGACCCGGTTTCAAAAAATAGCGGTTTCAGTCTCCGAAAACGCCGGATCCGTGTGGACGAAACGCCAATACGATAAAAAAATGTATACGTATACAGCGAAACGCGTCTCCGTGTGGACGGGCCCTTGGTTCCTTACCACTGTTGCCTTGGCTTTTGGCTTGCTTAGTTGGGGACATTTAATATTCAACAATATTATTGATCTGCCTTACTTCAGGTGGACGATGATGCAATTTTCTTCTAGAAACAAACTTTGTTGTATTATTTTCATGTTATCACTGTGAAGCTGCTTTGATGCAATCCAATAAAGGTGACTTGACTTGACTTTCTTAAGGATTATTTGAATGAAGCATTTATTAAATTGATTCATTATGTTTATTAAAGCATTTATTAAATATAAATATTTTGTAACATTTTGTCAATTTTGATCAATTTAATGCATCCTTGGTGAATAAAAATGTATAAATTTCTCTCTTTTTTTTAATATTGCCACAAAATGTTTGAATGGTATCATTGATTCCACAAAAATGTTAAGCAGCTCAATGGAGACATCCATGCTGACAACCAAACCTTGACCCTTGGTTGTGAAAAATGATTAAGAATAAAGACATAGGAAAAATTAAGTCATTCCAGGATGAACTGTAACATCAGGAGGCATTTCTTTAATAAGCTGTCCTTCATTCAAAGTGACAGATCCGTTATGCCTATATTTACTGCAGTCTAACGAAGGCCTCGAATTCACCCCTGTCAGACATGCTGAGGCCACAGGAAGTGGAGCAGAGGGAATGTGGGGGAATTGTAGTTCTATCAGCTTATGGTGAACTAGGGAGATAAGGCTCAGGGCTGGAAGTGACGGAAACAGAGCTGGGCTGAACGTCTGCTTCCTGACAGCAACAGATCAGGGGCGGCTGGACGTGGGCGATACCATTACAGCTCGGCTGTGCAGTCCTCTATTGAGACCACAAACACACACGCACTTACACATATATTCACAAAGAGCAGGGACAGCTCTGAGGAATTTTTGGGACATTTTTTAGGTTATCAAGCTGGGAATCTTTCTGGTTCCTGCCATTCTTTGACTCAATCGGGCTCCCAGGGCATTGCTGGTGATCGGGTTACGGCTTGCACAAAAAAAAGAAAAAAAAAGTGCACGCATGCTCGCACACACATGCATTCACTCTCTCTCAAGCACACATTAAGCAAACACACCCTCTCTCCATACACATACACACCCTCTAAAAGCATACAACTTTTGTTTGTTTGTTATCTCTCTTTCACTCCTTAAATCTTAAAAAAAGAAACGCTTGAGGAGGTCTTTATCTTTACCCCTAAATCCCTTCAGCAGGTATCCATGTCAAAAGACTAGGGCTAGGCTCTGGGAGAGGATTGTTTAGTAAGGGTCAGTCCTGGGTCAAGCTTTCGGCCCGTTGTTAACACAGCCCTCCCCCTGGTGCTTTTTGCACCGGCCTCCATCTGCACACACCTTCGTCCACCGCCACTCCAAAACTCCAGCACCCCAGCAAATAATCCCTCTCTGTGAGAAGTCTCTGGTGACAAATACAAAGGTCAAATAGCTTTAGCACACAGTGCAAGGGAAGCCAAATTCCCCAAATATGGAGCTTTGGTGGTGTTTGCTCGCATGAAATTGACTTTCTGGGGTGTCTCCAAAAAGGCTTGGTAAATTCCTTCGTTCTTTGTAGGGCTTCATGCATTAAAGGTCTTTGCGATTGAATTATTTGGTGTCAAGTGGTGGACAATACATTGTTATTCATATAGGTAAATTAACATGTCAAGGAAAACAGCAATGGACATACCAAAAAAGGCTCTGGAAAATGTCAATAAATATGAGGAGAAAGACATATAGAAGAAAAAACGGACAATCAGAGAGTACAGTTTGGTCTATCAAGGAGAACATTTTGAACTGCTACCAAGCATCTCCTCGTCATATCTCTTCTGGACAGCTCACAAGTCTTTGTAGCAGTCCCAGGACCTCACATGTGCACTCCCAGTCACTATCGGCAGGAAAATATTCCTCATGCAGTATTATCGGTAGGGCAGCATATGGCAAACTAGCAGCAGGCTACTCATCCTCATCCTCTTTGGAGGCTAAAATTAGCACAATACTGTTTGTGGCTTTAAGCTGGACTCAAACCCACTGTGATACCGCTAATAAAAAGACTGGCCTCCTGCTTAGAGAAAGAATGTACATCCCTACAGATCACGGGAGGATTATCCTGCTGGGATAATGTTTTTTCCTGCAAAGGCTGCAAAAAGATTTATATTTTTAATCTAATTTTATTCGGAAACAATATATCAGGCGCTCATCGTGGTTGACTAGAATAGCTCCTACAGGTCAGTGGGGATATTGTAAAGAGTATCGTCAACAAGAGATGTCTTTTTGGCAGAGGATAACCCGAAAAGAGATTGCTAATCTCTTTATCAAAGGCCTAAATAAACTAAGGCGAGTGCATGTGACACAGCCACACAAGAGCATCTGATTAATGAACAAAGAGTTAAAGCCTGTTTGTTTACTGTCACTCACTGTTCCTCAAACTCTCTTCCCAACATCCCCCTCCATCCCTCCCTTCCTTTCCCTTCCTTTTTGCCTCCCTGCTCTGGCCTTCCTGCCCTCTTTATCAGGCGAACCAAACGGTGATAGCATATCTCATTGGGCGATATCAGCTCTTTCCTAAAAACTTGGATACAGCGTATCTGATAGTCACTCAGTGGGTTTGCACTGCTCCTCCCGGGCCGTGCTGAGTAATGTTCACTCAGGTCTTCTAAAGCAGACCTAATGCATTGTGACACGTCAGTGATGAGCTGCGCTGATTTGCCAAATTCACATGAACCTCTACAGCACAGATCAGATGACGGGGCACGGCGTGGGGATTTTTTGAATGGAGCAATGGGGTTTCCCAGCCATTAGCAGCAGATCAGGAAAAGGAACAGAAATTGTGCAACAACAAAAAAACAAAAAAGACATGACCCCTCTCAACAGTGACCCTGCATCTGACGAATCAACTATGAATGAAGCGGATATCTGAAAAAGAGCACTTTTTCACTAGCTATTTCAGTAATCAATTATCAGTATTCTACTGATGACCAATAATTCTACGTTGATCTGATCTTGCAGTAATGTTGCTGACCAGAACATCAGAAAAGAGAATTTTAATTTCAAGTTTTGAGAAGGTACAAGCAGATGAGCGATAATGACAGTGAGTGGCTGTGAAGGGAATATTCAGCAAACACCAAAAATCTGGTTCTGGCAAGAAAAAGAGGGATGGTTTAGAAGGACTTCCTGTACACATGGAGACAGATGAAAAGTGTCTACATCATTAACACACCACAATTATAGCATTTGATCTAAATTTACGTCTGCTTCCCACTTAAACTGAACATCACATAGCAAATGACTCCAACCCGAAACTCCTTCTCCCTAGGGCAAAACACCCTTAAAGGCGAAGTGTGGAATTTCTGCACTACTAGTGGTACCAAAGAGAATTGCAAAAATAATGATGGCTTTCAAACATATTTTAAACGCTCCCCTTTCTTCCATTTCTCGAATAAACAAGTAGTTCCGCCCCATACCATTGGTTGAGACAATGCTGGGTTGCTTAATTTCAATTCTGTTTGGTACCACTAGAGGCACAAAAAAACGAAACCAAAAAAACTTTAAGAGGATGACGTGAGTCTTTACAACAAAAAGAGATGCAACATTACCACATTGAACCAAACTCTTATATCAGAGAAAGCTCAGAGGAAGAGGAGTAGATAGAGGAAGAAAAAGATATCAGTAGCACTTTAGTCATCCATCTCCCAGAGTTCACATGGTCATGGGTGGGGGGATAAAAGAAGTACTTCAGCAGTAGTTAAATCCCAGAGCAAACAGAAGAGCAAACACAACAGTGACACTTTATATACCAGCTTTATGAGTATTATCTGCCCAGAGACAAGGTGCTCAATCAGACTATGAAAGCTAGTTAAAGGCAATGATTAGGAAAGCAGAAGAAACAGCTGATATATGGGGAAAAGGAGGGGGGGGGGAGGTTGTTTGCTTGCACTTTCTCACTTTTCACTCTCCTTTTTCCCACATGACAGAGGACATCACCCTAATCCCAAAGGCAAACTGTCCCTTGGTGTGGGAACCAGTGGCGTTTCCCCTTTTTTCACCATGGGACTGCTGTGCGTACATACAGTCTTATCAGGAGTAGGGCCATAAAGCCATTGGTTTTCGGAGAAACAAGTGGTAGATTGTTGGTTGTGCCATCACTACTGAGATTCAGTGGGGTCATAAACACGCCAGTGGTTCAGATTCCCCTAAGTTCCACACGCTATCCTTCCCAGAGGACACCTCCATTCGTGCCCCTCGCTGAAACCGACAAGCATCTCCATGACTTTGTGTAATAGCAAAATGTGAAATTCAAAAGCGCATCATGCAAAGCGGCTTGGAAGAGAGAACATGGTGCATTGTGTGGAATAAAAATGGTTCTTTGATTTCATACTTCTTGTCAAGCATGTGCATTCCCAAACGCTTACCTGCACTTACTGGAATTGGTACCTTACTCTTTTCCCTGTGATCCCTTGCTTTCTCTATGCCTTTCCCTCTCTTTCTTTCTTCTCTGCTCCTTCTGTGGGTGTGTATGATGTGATGTGTGATGTGTGATGTGAATGAGAGAGAAAAACAGCAGGGGCTGCTCGGGCCGCCCGGTGCCGGTCTTAGATCCCTGCACTATAAAAACCGCACACCTTTTATCAGCCATTATGCCTCTGATTTAACCAGATTACCCCACCAACGTGCTGCCACTGATACACGGAGAGAGCATAGAGCGATCAGCCTCCCCCTCCTGTGTGTAGCACTTTTGCATGCACAGAGAAGAATCTAGTGAGGCAGGAACAACTGCTGACTGACTACACCTGAATGACAACATAGAGCTCCTATCGCTCTTTGAAGCACAACATTCGCACACACCAGGCACGATTAAAGCAAAAAAACAAAGTCAAAGAGCAAGGGCATCCAGACAGCGAGCGAATGGAGAAGCGTCCTCCTAACAGCTCAAAGTGACTGAGATAAACAAAGCCAGGACCCTGCTGTAAAATCAAAAAGGAAAGTGATCAGCATTGTAGTGCACTCAGCAATTGAGGAGAGCACTGAAAATAGCACATGAGAAATGCAAAGGCATGCAGGCGGCACTCAGAGACCGAAAGAAAGAGCGAGAGAGAAAGGGGCAGGGTTCTTCCAGTCTGCTGGACAATCGTTGCAATTAACGGGTGACTTTGACAAACACGTGAGGCGGGGGCTCGGTGGGCGGATCCAGCCTCAGAGGTTCGCTGGCATCCTGTCAGAGGCCATGTTTGCTGGTCAGTCTCAGATGTCAGCCAATCACAGAGCAGAGATGGTGGCCAGGAGCCAATGACAGCTCTCGCTCAGACTGACCTTCACACAGGCCGGTAGCAAACTGACCATTAAGTCAATGATGACAACAGCACTCACCACAATCAATCTAGCCAAGTAATGATTAGTTTGATGCATGAAGTTTAGCTGCACCTTTTATCGACACAAGTAATAGCATCAAATGAGTCCACGTAACATTTACAGTACTGTTCATTGACCTGTATATTTTTTACAAGTACATTCCAAAATTTTCACACATCTTAGGCCGTTTCAGTGGGTTTCTGTGGGTTTTTACTGTACATTGACCTGTTTACACCACACCTGAATGGTCGCATTCGTCAATAGACATTCCAGTCGAGTTTGGTCAAGTAAATGAACTTCATAACTCGCTTTGAGTAACCCACTTGAGCTCTGACTGGCTCCCACAGTCTTACCGCAGTACAGTTTTGGAGTCCATGGCTCTGCATGTAAATTTATGCAGACAATAACAAGAGCCTCACAGGAACTATTTGACTTGGCACACATGGGGCCTTTCGCAAATGGGTCCTGGTAATTGCTGATACATATCTGACTCCTGTAGTCATCACCTTGTTCCCAGACCCTTTGATGAGGCAGAGAAACCCAAAGCCTTTCAAAACACTCAGCATGATCTCTGCGTATGTGAGAGCATGTCATTTTCCACGCGCCCTTCCCTTTTTTGGTAGGGGTTCATATCGCCTTCGTTCTCAACGCAGCCCAAGGGTGTCTCTTTTAATCTGGGTGGGCGCTGGTCTTGCCAAGAGTCCAGAGTGAGCAATACTCGACAGTCCATAATAATGATTTGTTTTCTTTTTACCCACTGAGGGTGGATGCTCAGAAAAGATGGCTTCAAGATACAATTCCAGAAGATGTCCCCCGAGAGGACGGCTGTTAAACAAAGGCGGGTGCATACGAGCACGCTACGCTAATATATGGGGTCTAATTAGAGATGGGCTGGACTGAGTTTCTGCTGGACTCCGCTAAGAAAGTTTCTGTGAGTGCAGTGAGGGAGGAGCGGGCTTTATTCTCCCCCCTTAAAGGGGAACACTCGCACTTTGAAGGGCACAGAATCATGAACAAGGAAAATGCTGTCCTCAGTCGTACTAAGATGCTATTTAGGTGCGGTATGGAAAACATGGTGTAGATGGCAACCACTAGAACCATCAGCTATGGTGCCAATCTCTACGTTGATGGGTTACAGATGTACTATGTTATGCATGTTCCTTTACAGTTGGAAGGTTTGTGACTGTTTGTTATGATGCTGTTATTGCATAAAAGTCTTTCTCATTTCTTTCACTCTGGTTTTTTATTTCAAAGATGCAGGAAATATGCAGTAGCAATAAGACTCTTTCTTATAGATATTTATAAGGTAGATAACTTGTTAAAGCTAATTATAAGTGTAAGCACATGGAAAGAAAAAATTTCAGGAGAAAGTCTGAGACTGAGAGAGGGGGCCAGTTGGGGACATATTGGCATGAGTTTCTTGGCTAACAGCAATGGTCTTATTGGGATTATGAAGTCACTCCTTACAGAACATGCTAATGCGGATAGCACCACTGCTTTACACAATCAGCAATTAACCCACATTAACATAATACTTCCACTAAACCTCCACTGGCGTGAATAAGGCCGAAGGAGCTGAAGTGTTCGGGTCATTTGTTCACGCTGAACAAACTCAGCATACATCCAGGTTCATAGCTCAGCCTCACAGCGGCCCTTCCTGCTAGCGCACGACACAACAAACACTCATCCAAAACACTGGGGTGAGGGAACATGAGGGGACGAAGGAGGGGGGTGGACATTAAAAGCCTGACGATAATTGGAAGTATGTGAAAAATGACGTGTCACTTTGGTCAATAAAGAGCAAAGGTCACCGTAGGCAGGAGCCCAAACTCGGCACAAAATGTGCTCATTAAGGCATCCAATCAGAGTGTGGCGAGCAACCGGCCATTAGTCATCGGCCATCTGACCAACTCGGACGGGCCGGCCTCTCTCTTATTGCTCTCCCTCTCTGTGGAGGGGGAAAACCGGCGCTGGTAAATAAATCGTTGCTCAGTCATCTGGAACATAATGTGGTCCTTTCTGCTCTCATCCTGCTTTGCCTGCTGGCTGTGCAGCCCTCAAACTGCTGCCTTGACATCCCTTTCAATAATAAATGAAGTTGCTTTTTGCCTACAGTTTGTTTGAAACCCTCCTCCACTCCTCCATTCGGCACCTCCTACGCCAGTTCTCATTGGCGAAAACCACACAACTAACCAATCACCATGCCGAACATCTGATGACTCTGTTTACAGTTTGAATTTTACAGACATGACATGAAGTGAGTGAAGTTGGCTTTCATTCCTTTGAAAATTCAAAAATCTTGGGCTGGGGTATAACAGAAAATATAAAGCTTCATCAGTGTAAAATCTCTTTTGTTAGACTGTCATCACCAGCGTCAGACCCCCTGCCCAGATGGGCCCAGAGGAAGGTTCATTAATGCAGTCTTATCACAACCAGCTGATGGACCTACGCCACATCACCGGCCAGCAACGGCCTAAACATCTGCTTTAACTCTCTCCTGCTCTCTACATACACAAGCTTGGCTTAAGATGGTAAGCTAGACACATCTGCATAGTCAGATACTGACACTTTCATAGAAACATACTTTTTACACTGCTCTCTGGAATACTTGACTCTGATTGGTCAATCACGGGCATGCTGCGATCAAGTATTGTGCAAACTATACAACTGATCGCTATCCCATATTTTCTACCCAACTCTGCTACTTACTCTGTACTACTTTACAGTCCTGATGACACTGTCAAGGTTTATTTTATGATAATGGTGGGATGGCTGTACATTATCCCTTTCATATGCATCAAAGGATGTCTCAGAACTTTACCTTGTTCGCTGCTGTTGTCCCCACTGTGCGATGTGTGTCCTCCGCTGGATGGTCCCGGTGTACCCCCGGAGCGTGTAGAAGCTGTATCATCATGGTCTCTGTTCCATGAGGTCTGTGAGGAAAGGGAGAGAGAGAGACATAGAGTAAGACGCACAGTCAGGCATCAGATCACAGGAAAACATGCACACGCTACAGTCCCAAGTTACAAAGACAGCTGGCTTTATCAGATGTTCCTCATTTTGTTGTTTTTCATCCTTTTATATCAGTCCCTACAACCTCACACAAAACTTCAATCAGCAAAAGCTTACAAGACTTATGGACCAAACCCAGTCACTGAGCACTGACGCCACACAGTCACTGGCTTCCTTAGACTCACACAAAACAAACGAATGAAGCAAAACAGAAGGCAGGTACTGTGAAAATAAAATAAAAATACAGCACTATTTTAATTAACAGATTTAAATTGTAAGTAAAAGAAGTTGTATTACCCAAGACAGAATATCCATAATCCAGAAACAAAAAATAAAAACAATGAAAGACGAATTAGCAATAGCAGCTATGATGTGTATGCCTGTCCATACACATGAACTGGCTAACTCTGAATACAAGAAGAGCCAGTCACTCATCTCTTATATCCCAGAGCGAGGGAGGGTATATGTGTGTGTGTGTGTGTGTGTGTGTGTGTGTGTGTGTGTGTGTGTGAGTGTGAGGCTGTTCGCTTGTCGCTGGCCTAGCGAATCAAAATGAAATCAAATAAGGGCCATTCTCCTTGAAGTTGGGAAGAGGAGGAGGAAAAAAATATAGAAATCCTATTGACAATTAAGCTTAGGTGTATAATAGAGAGAAAGTGTCAGCTGTTGGGCGGATGGTATGTGGCAAATGGAGCAGACATGGGGATAAAGAGAAGTGGACGGAACAATGGCGAGCCGAGGCCTGCACACACTCAGCCCCATGCAGGGCCTACTTGTACTATAGAACAAAACAGATGTTGCCTCTTATCACAGGGTGCCTCCACTAAAGTAACATTAGTGTGGGAGGAAAATATGAGCATCAGAGATGATAATGCTCAACAGCAGGCACAGAAAATCTTTAGACCTTTTTTTTTTTTTATGCCGATTTTGAGGTGAATATTCAGTTCTTGGGATTTAAACATGGAATAATGTGCTAAACATAGTTAAGAATGGTGTATTCTTACTGAAAGCTGAAAGTATAATCAAAATAGACAAAATATTAAATAGGAATGACTTTAGAACTTTTAATCTCTGTGGAAATCTGAGAAGAGTTGTGCACTCACATATACTACACGTGACGTATGCACAAACATAGCCGTGCCAAATAAAAAAAAAACAACAACACTGTATTCATGTGTGATTTGTACTTACAAAAATAAGTACTAAGTAATATTAATTAACTACATGTACTTACTATAGAGTTAGGTTTAGGGTTAGTTACTATATAATTATGCATAATTGGTAACACTTTACTTAAATCCTATAATCCATTATAAAAGTATTTTAATGCATTAATTATGCCTTGTAATGAATCTTATGATGCATTGTATGGTCTCATGAATAATTGTAACCACAGTTATAATGCATTATAATACACCATTAGAAAGTATAATGCATTAAAACTCGACAAACAACCAGGATCAGATGTAGCAAGGAATCTGTGAATAGTATAATGCCTTTTAACTTTGGTTACAATTATTTATGAAAAGATATAATGCATTATGATGTACATTATGAATACTTTTATAATGCATTATAGACAAAGGCTTTAAGTAAAGTGTTACCGCATAATTTAGTGCTTTTACAAAAGTACATGTATATCACCTTAAAATAAAGTGTTACCCAAATGTTTCATTATTCATAATTATGTCTAAATGTAAACATAACAAACATAAATGTATAAAGCAGTTTGGAAAATGGAACATTTTAGCTCTGTTGATTTTATAACTACACTCCTGAAGTAACTAAACATGTAAATATTGATCTCTTTTATTTATACTGTACTCTTAGAATGAAAACCAAACAAAAGATTTCTTGGTAAATATTGAATTAAAAAAAAAAAAAAAAAAAAATGGAACAACCAAACTGCATTTGATATATTTGCCACAAGTCTCCTAAAAACTTGTGAGGCAAAATAGTGCCAGCCGCTCTAGATATATTTTAAAAAAATGTCCAGAAACAGTCACAAAAAAAAAAAAAAAAAAAGATGTATTCTGCAGCATACCAAAAGTATGCCGTAAGAGGTAATCTAGAACACATGCCCAGGGAGCAAACAGTTAAAACTGAAATTGCCAGTTTCTACAACTCTTTGTAAAAGAGAAAACGAGAGAGAGAGAAAAAAATGGAGGGAACTTGTTTATTCAGAGCTTTGTGGAAAAGAATGGTACAGCACCCTGGAGACCGAGAACCCTAGAGTCCCCACACGTAAAAGGATGTTTTTTACGCACAACAAATCCCACTTGAAAATATAATTAGAACGGAGAAAATAGCAAACTATTGCATTAACTGTAATTGAACAAAAGAGCAGCGGGGCTTGTGGGAGGCTGTCGCTCGGCCTCATGGGAATGGGGGAGGGTCTCGGCCGAGGGTGAGTGACATCTCCAGGGTGCACTCTAGTCTATTTATAACTGCCCCGACAATCTTGTCCACCACAGATCTAACAGCTAATTAATAATCTAAAAAAACGCAGAGCAGTCCACCGTCGAGCAGACACCCGGAGGAAACCGCACAGGCGCAGGAGAGAAGGAGTAAATATGTGGGCCGGAATGAACAGCGGGTGGAGGCGGTGTGGATGCAGATGGTTACAGGAGAGATGAGTGCCTGTCCTGCTGCACACAACAACACACTTGATATATTCACTGTCCCTCTAATGAGCTAGCTACAATTTATTCAGTGCTTCTTTTTTTTTTTCTTTCTTTTTTTTGTGGTGGGGGGGGGGGCTTCATCCCTTCCCCCTCCACGTTTTCTCTTCCCTTGCTCCTTTTCTCTCTCCCTCCTCGTGTCATTCTCTCTCTCCGGTGCAGGATGTAGATTAATTCAATGCTTAATTGTTTAGTAAATTCAATTTTCCACATTCTATTCTGCATAGCTTTAGCTAAAGTTCTTAAAGCTGCAGTGCGTAGCCCAGGGAGAAGCGTTTGTCATCTGTGCCTTTCCTTTTTTCTTTTTTTTCATTACCATTTTCTTCCTCCACCACTTAATTCGCCATGAAAAGATTTTCCTTGCTGGAAATTCTGATTCTGCTATGATCGGTGAGGCATTCCAATTCATTGCATTTTCATTGTGTTGGGTCTTAGATGGAAGCTCTCTTTCTCTGCACATTATACACGCACTCATGCAGAGAATATTGGGCTTCCAATTCATTTATAATAATAAAGAAAAATGTTTCAGGTTACTGTAGACTTCACAGGGGAAAGAAAACTCATAAACAGTATATGTTTACAATTTCATGCCACAGTGACTGCTCTCTCACTCTCTCTTTTTTTTTTTTTTTTTTTTTTTTTTTTTCACAGACTCACCAGTGTCACATTGTACTAGGCTATTTTTGGTTCTTGGCTTTATCTAGATAGCACAACAAAACGGACTGAGAGAGAGAGAGAGAGAGAGAGAGAGAGAGAGAGAGAGAGAAGAGAGAGTTTTATATGCCTCATCAAACCAGATTAGCAAAGACACTTGAACAAGCTCACTAAAATACTCAAGCTCTGCTGGGAAATACTTGGGAAGCACAAGGTTCACACATGAGCTTTGCCCAGTGGATTGCAACCAGAAACTAAATCTGTTCAGGACACTTGTTTATTTGTTTACCCTGGCTTGTTGATAAGGCTGAGATCCTCGATGTTGATAACAGACCACGTGGCTGTCGGTTCAACTCTGCAGAAAAGCATCAGGGCTTCTTAAATGAATGGATGTGGTAATGACATGCACAAAAACAAAAAAAGGGAGGGTGAACCGCTAGAACAGTCCAATACCCCCAAACACCTCCTTTAACAAATCTTACAAAGCAAAATGGAGCGAAATCGGGGAGGAGGGACTTTTGGTCTACAGAGAAAGCGAAATCTCTTCAAATGGCCTGTGGGTGAGATCTCGTTTCAAAACCAGTAAAGTCGCCCTTAATGGCACTACTGGATAATCACACATCTCCTTTAATTACAAAACTGGCTGAAAGACTTTGGAGAGGAATCCTCATGCTTCATTTCTCAAAAGTTGATGAGAAAAAAACGATGGAATAACTGCAAAGAAGTTTAACTATGGAAACAACTCTAAAGAATATAATTTAGTCAGAAAGTTACACTTAGCATGAAGCAACATTATATGTTTATGAATAGTATATATAAATATGAACAGGGCTAATTTATTTATCTCATCAGCACATCTTTAAAAAGAGCAGTTAACTCGATGTGTAATGCCTGTTTTCAATTTAACTAATCAAACACATTTATATAATTTTCCCATGCCACTTTTTCAAAGGGTAAAATAGTCACGTTTGCTCTTTATATCACTTGTTGAATCGTTGAAAGCAGCCAACTTTGTCCAGATAAAGAACGAGGGATCTCACCTTCTCATTACTTCAACAAACAGAATGATTAGATCACATAATCATTTTAACATTGCCCAACTAGTGTACTATAAAAACAGATTTTGCGCACTCAGCTCTTATCCAAAAAGTGTGAAAAGATGTTTGCTTGAGCACAAGTGATACATTCGACAGTGAGGATAAAACAGCAACCAAAGGAATCTCTCATGACAGGGAAACATTATTTAAACAACCCTTTAAAACAGTCCTATATGTTCTCATTCACTAAAAGCCGAGCTTAAATGAAATTGTGCAAAACTAAATTTAGATTAAGCACAAAAGTTCTGGGTGGCCTCTATGCAATTCATCAATAACATAGCTAATACTCTGTAATAACACCCCTAGTTTTTAAATTGGCCCTGGACAAAACAGCAAGGAAACTGCAAACAGAGAAACTATTCAGCATTTCAATTATTTCAACCCCTCTTCAGGCCGCATGGAATAATCTAAAGAGCCCTCGAGTACTGAAGTCTAAGCACTGCGGAGGTTTTCATGGCATTGAGTTCATTAGCAAATGGCAGTGCCTCTCTGCAATTAAAGACAACTGTGCAAACGCTGCAGCCCGTGGAAAAGAGCGTCAGCACGGAGCAAAGACGTCACACACAAGTTACCATGAGCCAGCCAATCGGAAAACAAATGATCCTGCTTTGAGCTGAGGCACAAGAAGGCAATAAACATGCCGAAACTAAAGATAAAGTCATTACTCTGACGCCACTAAATCTATTAGATAAATGGTCGTATCAAAATCAATCAGTCATGACTAATTTCACTTAACTATTTCTATAACATAGCACACTTAAGTAATAATTGTAACAAATGAGTGAGAAAAAAGTAATGTGTGGGTGATTCTTCAACTGGAATAACTTTTCTGTCCCCAAGGTAGAAAAGAAAAGAAAAAGAAACCAAAATCATTCTTGTTTTGCAACAAGTCTATCACAGTTTTACCCAAGTCAGTTTTAAGGTTTACATTATTATAGCTTTATACTTTTATTGTTGCTTTTGTACGTTCTTTTTTTAAAGGTTTAAATGTAAAAAAATAATATAAAAAAAAAAAAAAAAATCTACACAGACTTTTTAACTTGATAATTAATGCATAAAAAGTGTTAATATCAAAAGAATTTAACTTTGCACTATTTCCTAAATTAATCTAATAATTTCAGTTAATTTATAATCTTAGTTAATTTAGTATTTTATAACAAAAAGTCACTACATGTCTATACTGTTGTCAATGCCATCACACAAAGCATTTTAGAGAATTAAGCTAAATTTAAGCTAAATGAAAATACTATGTTGAGAGTGGCTTTTTTTTTCTTTTTTTTACCAATCAAATCAGTATTTCATTTTTTGAATTCAGAAACAAACAATTTCATTTTATGAGTTTAAAGATAATTGATGAACCTGTTGAACCTGGTTTAGAAAAAAAACTTTCTCCACACTGTAAAAAAAAAAAGTTGCTGGCTTAAATTTTTTATGTACAATCACCTTGAATGTTTAAGTCATTTCAACTTAAATTACATTAAACTGACTTAAACAAAAATGTGTTGAATCTTGCATAAGTCATAAAAAAAGCTGAAAATGGCTTAACTTATTTGGATGAGTTCAAAGCAATGTAAAAACATATGTTGTCATAACTTATTGATCATATAATTGTTTTCAGTGCAACAATTGTCATAAATCAGTCTAGAACTCATTATACTAAAATACACTTGAAGGTTGATCAAGCCTGTGATCAGATCAGTAATAGAGAAACATAGTTTGAAACATAGTTAAAAAAAAATGTGTGTGTGTGTGTGTGTGTGTGTGTGTGTGTGTGTGTGTGTGTGTGTGTGTGTCTCACACTTTACATTAGCGTTCAAATTGTTTAAATAATATACGACTTAATACTACATTTATTTACTCTAGACCTATGTAAACTTTTTTTTTTTTTTTTTTTTTTTTTATGTGGTAATTATACACACATATAATATAAAGTGGTAGCAGGATCTACTGAACAGGATCCTCCAGATTGAAGACCGCAGTGAAGGGGTTAACTAGTAGTTAACTAGTCCCGGCTCCGCTCATACGGCACCTGAGGCTCATATGGCCGCGCGTTTATCAGCGCAATATAGCCTACGAGGAAAACAACGTGATCCAAACTGGCTGAGCCGCATTCACCAGTTCGAGAGAGAGAGAGAGAGAGAGAGAGAGAGAGAGAGAGAGAGAGAGAGAGAGAGAGAGAGAGAGAGAGAGAGAGAGAGAGAGAGACTCTGACTTTTTCACCCCTGAGCTGTGCCCTCCTTCTCTTCACACGATACTTGCAAAACAATGCTAAGCTGGAGTTGAGACATTATTGATACGATGCTTCAGTGCACGGAGGACGAAAACACAGAACAGCGCTGGACCACAGAGTTTAATCAATTCTATGTATATTTCAGATTTTCTTATGCTGCAGTATTCCTGCTGGAATAAATTGGCCTTTGAATAAATGAACCGCCTCTCTCCCTCTTGTTAACATTGTTGAGAATTTGCACAAAGGAGATTTTTTTCATTTTTTTTTCAGTCCAATTCAACTTTATGCCCGAGGGCATATATTAAAAATACATATGGAACGAGATAATGCATGAGCGACGCAAATTCGTTAGGGATGTCACCGCCTAGCAAGCTCAGACTGTACCCAAAAAAAGAAGAAAAAAATGTAAAATACATATGGACCTAGAGTCAAATACTCGATGAAGTTAACTTTAACACTGTTAACCAAAAACTGCACAGAGATCGCCCACTACGCATCTAGTTATCTTAAACTTATTGGTAAGACTTTACAGTAAGGTTAATTAGGCTAGTTAACATTAGTTAACTACATCAGTTAGCATGAACTAATGAACTGCACTTATTCAGCATTCATTAATCTTTGTTAATGTTAATTTCAACATTTACTAATACTTCATTAAAATCTTGTTAACATAGTTAATGAACAGTAAACTAACATAAACAAACAATGAACAGCTGTATTTTTATTAACTAGAGTTAACAAAGATTAACAAATACAATAACAATTGCTCATGGTTAGTTCATGTAAGTTAATACATTAACTAATGTTAACTAATGAACCTTATTGTAAAGTGTTACCAACTTATTTTAAAATTTACATTTAAGTTTTAAAGCTCTCCATATAATTTTAAGCAGTATCCAACAATCCTAACGGCTTTATGTACGATTCATAATAAAACAAAAACAGATTCTACCTCGCATTAGCAAACTTTTGAAAAGTTGGACAGTTTACATTGGGGAATCAGACTTTCAGGAAAGATGTAAACATCTAATACAAGCCTTAATATTTAGACGTTAGATGTCATCAAGAAAAAAAATATATATAGGACACGTCTTCATCTTAAAGTCAATTAAAGATCTGAATTCGTGCCCTCGAGCAAAGCATAAATTGCTCTTATCAAGTTATATACCTGCATACCCAGGGGTCTTCAGCCTAATTTATTTCTATCGCTTAGATTCATCTCTGCTCAAAAGTAAAAAAAAATAAAAAAAGACACATGCCTAGAGTTTTGTTAAAAGAGTTATAAACACAATTGACATCATGCTATTTAATGCTGCCGTTGAATTGGATGCATTATCCGCACAGATCTGCTCATTAACATAATCATTAATACAGCCGAGATAGAAGACTAAAGCAACCAGAGGTCGTTTTATTAAAAGCCTTGTTTAGTAATGAATGGAACAGGGTTTTCTCTTCCTCATATAAAAGCTGGTGGCACTCATTGGAAAGATAAAACTGCTCGATGCTTTATTCGACCACTCAGCCATATGGAAGATGACGGATTTAAATTATTTAGCCTAATCGCTTCATTACTTTTTATGCTGGCGAATCCACTAATCCCCTTAATATAGCCACTTTTTTAAACAATTGCCCCTCCCAGGACTCATTTTATTAATTAAAAAAATAGGTAGCCTATATTTTAAATAAATATTATTGACGTGTTGCGTTAAAAGCAATGGACACGTAAAAGTTGAATTAAAAGTGCGTAAAGTTCAAGAAACATCAAAGAATCCACCCGCACAAACTGGCGCATATTAAAGAAGCACAGAGACACAGAATTCCATATCTATAGATTTTCCTATAAAACACACAGAGTACTGTATGGCACAGTAGCTACTGCTCAAACATGAACGCGCGCTGCTTATGCTATTCAAAGCGCTGAGAGTAGAACTCTGAGCAAATGCGCGCTCTTGTTTGAGGAAAAACACTGACAAGGCAACTAATGAAGCGTGAACAACAGCAGAAAACCAAAGCACCAAATCTCGAAATGTCTACTATAGCTATGTCTCCATTAGCTTCGTAATATTTCCGTAATATACAATAGATAGCCTAACCATTTGGTTTGATTAAAAAAAAAAAGGCAGACGAGAGAAAAGAAGAGGGAAAGGACTAAATTAAAATCGACAAGAAACAGGTCAAGTTTATGGCAATGCTTTCACGAGCTAATCTCCTCGGGTCAGTTCCGGGATCAAACCGTAATGAAGCAATAATGGGCCACATTATTCCAAATTTTTCAATCCGATGGAATTTAAAAGCCTTAATCGTATGCAAATAACGCCGAGCAGAGAAAGTGACCCAAAAGACGATCTGAATGGCCGGGAAAGAAATGGACTCCTCCACGTACCTGATCAAGTGGCCCCGATGATCTTGTAATTTCTTCACTGTCTGATTTTGATCCTCCTTCTCTGTCGTCTATAACCAAGTCGATGGGCATCTTTCCTTTCAAACAGCTGATGTACCGATGACAGAAATTGTCACAAAGTTCATGTACCTATAGATACAAAAGGAAGCAGGGAGGAGGGGTAAAAAAAAAAATCACACAAAAAAAAAATCACAAAGGGTCATCACAGCGAGTTGACAAGTGCATCCAGAACTCCTATTGACATGGAAAACCTCTCCCAATGGCCTTCTCTGATAGCTATCAGACGCATGCAGAATGGGAAATAACTTTACTCTCTCGCAAAATAGAGATATCGCAGAAAATTGACACTGACAAGACGACTCACGGGCAACACCGTATTCAACACCCGTGTTAAATTCATCTGCTCCCGGGGTTGTGGCCATTAGAGAGATGGCCTGCTTGACTGACATTTAAGGTAAACTGTTTAATTTCGTCCAGTTATTTCATTACCACCTCTTTACAAGGGAATAATATGGTGGATGACATTCAGTGGCGAGAGGAGAATTCTTCATTTATGGATGAATGCTCAAAATATCGCTTTGCCGCGTTATCTCAGCACACATAACCCCAGAGGCTCATGCAAATATCTGGAGACTTGAAGCCAATGTGTATTCAATACTGTAAAACTATATGGTTTGGCGATAAATCACTTGATAGGCTCACTCTCGTCGTGGAAACATGTGTTGATAAAATTCCTCCAAATTGGATCGCTGATAACAACCGCTGATAATCAACATGGTCGACTTTATCATATCATATAATCATATAGCCTAGGCCTAATAAATGAACTGAACACCGTTAGGTGGCACAACAAGCAGAGAAACACTGAAATTACTGCTCTGGAATATCTGTGGCCGTGGAAGCAGGATGCATTGTAATTAAACTCGGAGGAGAAATAGGCAGCGTAATTGATTTTGACACTAATTACAACAGACCAGGAAAAATACATTTATGCAGATGAGGCCCATAGGTTTGAAGAGAGGACTGGCCAGTTGGGGGAAACTTTGATTACCTTTTCGAGCTCCAAAAGATGAAACCGTAAAACTTGAATGGCTTGTATCATCTGGGGGAAATGAACAAATGAAGAAAAAATAGGTTCACTTTAAAGGTGACGGAATCAACAGGCCCAGGACAATTACAAACGATAGTTACACAATTAAGTGATTTATGACATTTAGGATCATTTACGACATGAGATTACTATCTAGGCAATGCATGGCAATTAAATCAGATTATACTACATTTATGAATACATTATCACTTTAATCCATGCTGTAACGAGTGGGATGTGTGTCCGCCATCAACATATACGTTTCAATGCTAAGAAATAAATTGTATTTAAATTCAACCCTTACCAAAAAAACACACACACAAAAAAAAAAAACCGGTAGTTATCCATAACAATTAGCAATGCTATGAAGAAATCAACAAAACTTTCTGAATATTTAATAAAAGTTTTCAATTAAAACTCTTGCAGGCAAATACAAAATAATAATAATAATTTACTCACCAAATTATCCAGCTCAGGGTTTGATGAAAATAGCGGCTTTTCTGCTCGAATCTGAGACGATATGCATGTAAATAAATACAAATTGTGAGGGAAAAAAAACGTTAATTAAAAAAAAAACCCGCAAATTAAATGTAAATGCATTGATTAGCTCATGTGTTTATTACTGTAAAATTAATATTAAGTATTATGATGGTATGGTCTAAAGTTACAGACAGTACATCAACTACACATTAAAACATGCAAAAACTTTTCTTTCTTTTTTTCCCGCAAAAAAACAGTTTCTGACCTGTTTTGCGAACACTGCTATATCTTCATTGAAAGACTCTGATGAACACACATCGCCTCCAGCCACACCGGGCTCTCTAGGTGTGCAAGTGGCTAATTCACATTTCTCAAAAATCAGTGCTAGAAGTGGGAACAGAGGGTGCCTGGAATAAAAACACACAGGTCACTGCGGGGGAAACTCTGGATTAACACATGACACTTTAGAACACTTCACAACTCCTTCTCATTGTATAAGAACGCATTTGAACTCATTTAATTTATGTCAGCAAACAAAACTGCTTGAGTACCACTGCGCCACGATAGTATGGTGAAAGTGTTTATGTCGATTCATATTCTTGTGACTTGCGTTATAACGAGCTTATTAGTTGTGTATAATACTGTGTCAAATGTAAACTGGATTGCTGAACGTATTATCTATATAAACAGTGGACTACAAGGTTAGAGAACCTCAAATGCTCGCTTTGAGTCTAGGCCAAGCATGCAGTTTAACGTGGTTCAAATAGTGGGCCTATATCTTGAGTAAATGTTTAGGGTCGTATCTAATCCATAATGAATGAGAGGAAGTTCTATAGCTTGTTACTGAATGCGTATAAATTGCTGTTTCGAACGGCAACCATATTAATATACAGCACTGTGACGAGAACTATTATGCTCAAGCAGCTTTTGTATGCTAGGCGCTTTTGGATACACTCCGCACATATTTGCACATATTATTACCAGAACATGTGCATGAGAAAAAATCCTTTATTGTTTTTTAGGAGCGTTTATAGTATAGGAATCACTTCTGTGCGCATCTGTCCAAAATATGTATTTTATTAACAAATAAGCAGGCCTGATGTTAACAATTAAAAAGTTCTAGCTGAAATAGTCTATAACACACACATCGATGTTTTATCCGCAACAATTTTGGTTGCACTTTATTTTACATTAGCTACTTACAGGGTACTTAGCTAAAAAAAAAAAAAAAGTTCTGGGTAATATAACATAACTACCTGGGTTAAGGTTAGGTTTAGGGGTAGGTTAAGGGTCAGTACTGAGTTATTACTAATTTATTGTAAATACTATAATAATTACATAGTATGTTCATGGGGAACAGGACTGTAAAATAAAGTGCTACCCGATTTTTTAAATGCAATATTTATCGACTTAAATATTGAAGATTAAACCTAAACATTAGTAAGAAATTTAAAACAACAACAAAAACATGTCACAAAAAGAAATGCAAAATAAACAGTAAAACATGTTTTTAAAAGGATGAACTAATCCAAAAGTAAGGAGGAAAACTTTTAGAAAAACAAAAACTAAACAATCATGGCGCCTCAAGTTCTCAATATGTTTTACAGAAACTATTACGGGTGGAATGATGTGTTATGGGCAAACTTCATCATAAAATATATGTCTTGGCTATCTCCACGTACCCGTAAATGGAGTCTTTATCTCTTTTTAGAGCGTCATTGACGGATGAGCCCATGCTGGGCGGCATGGCGTTGGTGTGGGCTGTGTGCGGGTACTGGTGGGAGTGGAGCTGGGGCCCGTGGTTCAGGTGAACAGCCTGCATGGATCTGGCAGCGTGCGGGTCCCCGTACATCGTGCTCGGGATTCCTACTCCGTCCATCCCATAGTGGGGTATATCTTCGTACTGCACACACACACGAAGGGCAACATTCCCATGTTGTCACTTTTATCTCTTACAGAATGCATAAATAGAAAAACTACACTAAAAGAAAATATAAACGGCAACTACATCGGATGTCCTCGGACTAAAAAAAAAATAAGGCTTTTGCGACATGAAAACACGTTGTTCTGGTATTACAAGATAATTCAATATATAAACTGTACATTCAGACTATCTCGTGCTTCTAACACTATGCGCAAAAAAAAAAAAAACGCCATTTATTGATTGCAAAAGCTATCATGTGATTTTTAATAAACAGACAGACTTAGAATGTAGCGTCGGACACATTCACATGAAGTACTGAGATACAGCTTTAATGAGATCATCACAAAAATATCACTTTTTATGTGCATTTTATATTTTCACAAGTGTAGCTCGAGTAACAGGTAATGCCATTTGCATGTAATAACTATGTATTATATTGTTGTCAAACTAAATGCATTATATTAACATATGCAGCACTATTAAGATTAGTCTGATTAAACACAAATTTACGTTGGTCATTCGAACCTTCCAGTTAAATTGAATATTTGATTAGTTTATTTAAAATAACCTATCAGTGACATTGATAATTGATCGTAATAATTCTAAGTGTCATGATATTGTAATATAGGAAAGTGTGATGATGAGAACATGACACATTTGAATTCTAAATCCACAGAGGTGTAAGCAGGACAGCAGGGTGCTGTTGTAGTTCCTCCATCCAAAGCAAAAGGTCGGATGGTTGCGATGAAATCTACTTTGTGATTGTTTACATTTGATTACAAATGCAAAGGAAAAAGTGACAAACTTTACAAGTTCAAGCGCACAACTGTTTCATTGAACTGCTATTTGAAAGTGAATGTTATTTTATAGAATATAGTTTAAAAAAAAATACAGCTCTGTTGAATTTACTCCCTATTAATATTCCTGCACAGTGTGTTACCATAGCATGTATTATGATAAGTTTTAGTTATGAAAGTTGAACTATTCAAATAGTTTAAAAGCTTTAAATAATTTGGCCTTTTGGAGAGATACTTGCAGTGCGTTTTAGTAAAAGTATAGTTGAAAAATTAAGAATTGCTCCCTGTCAAACGTAATTAGAGAGTATCATATTTTTTTCCTAAATTGTTTCAGTGTCCCAAAAGAGACATGCACGCAAGTGAGCGATGTAAAAAAAAGAGAAAAAAAGAAAAGCTGGCAGGCAAAAGAAGAGAAAGTTTGACTGCGAGACTGTCATCGGCCACGTCTCAGTATTTCCAACTGCTTTCAGCAATACGGAGTCGAAGAAACTTTTCGGGATACGTACCCTCTGCGCCATCGCCCTCCACACTCCCTCGTCTTCCTTTAATCAAAAATATATCCCCTATCAGGCCAGGGTGAATGGGAAATAAACACGCAAATTCCAAATGCGGGATATGTTTTCCCCCTAAAAAATCCAAACGCCTCTTTCAAGCGAGCGATGAAGCCAGTCCTTCACCACAAGTTCAGCCAGGCGCGTTCGGCGATAAGTCCCCTTCGCTTTCTTTCCCCTGGACAGCGACAAGGATCGAGCGAAATCTTCTTTTCCAAAGCAGTATGAAAACAGCCCCTCAAACAAAACTAGCGCATCTCATGGCTTTCTGCCACTCCGGCTGTCAATCAATCAAACGCGAGCTTGTCAAAGTGCTGAATGAATGATGATCCTCTGCGCGCTTCCACTGGTTAGCACCCCTAACGAGAATACTACTCAAATGCACAAAAATGAAGCTCGCTCTCGTTTCTTTGATCACTCTCGGCTCCTGAGTTGATTTTTTATGCAATAGCTTCTAAATGAGAACAAGAGGAGGTGGGCTGATAATTCTGGCTTAGTTTTTCTTAAAGGAGCCACGATCGATGCTGCGAGCTGCCTTTCCCCGTTTGTGTACAATGAGTGTGTGTTGAACGCGGCTCAGCAGCTGAATCTGGACCAGACTGCAGAAACCCGGAAGTAGTGGTGGCCATAACAGGTCGCGTCTTGCACAATGCGATGGGCCACATCAAGTTCCAGCCAAAGCAGGGGGGGGTGAAATGTGTGGGACGCAGGAAAGCGCAGACCACTACCACGATTCAACATGAGCCGAGATATAATAACATGTACAGACCGCGTTGTGCTTTTTGGTCGACGGCACTGCGTTCATAATTCATGCCAAAACGTACAATATATAAAGTCATGTACGTGTTTACATCAAATCTGTGACTATTAGGGGAGCGTGGACTCTCTCACATCTCTCAACACTGCTTATTTTTATTATCAGTTATGAATTTAGGATCTATGTACAACAGTCGAGAAACTTGGACACCCTGTTTAAGCCGCGTAATGAAGTTTACCCACGCGTCATGTGCTATTACGCGGAAGCCTATAGAAATGTACTGCGTGGATAATACGAAATATCAGGGGTTCTTATGCCAAATGCCTATTTACTTTACATTTCACACAAACATCATTATTCAGAAACAGCATATGCTGCACTTCAAGCAGTGCTGCGTGCGCTCGGAGCCAAAACACCCCCGCCATTTGTGAATGGGCTCATCCACTTACTGTAGGATCTTAGGAGTTTTGGTGCAGTGTCCAATGAAAGCGTGCTACAGTGAATCAAGCCGTCTATTGGTTCAAAGAATGATCAATCATTAATTTATCGCTCGATATGCTTCCATAAATGAAGAAAGGGTGGAATGAAAATACTGTAATCTGGAGGGAAAATGCACTCTTCGTATTCTGTTTTGTTCTCTCTCTCTCTCTCCCACATAGTCTCCTTCTCTCTCCCACTCAAACACACATAATACTCACAGAGACAAGATATTGATTATTTTTAATATCTAAATATTTATTTAGTTTTGTCATTTGCTCATTCGCTCTTTCTTACCATCATATTTCTATTCCTCATTAAAAGTTGTGGATATAACTTTTTGTCAGTCTACAGTGATGCGCAACATATTCCCTTAATCTTAAACAGTTTGGAGAGGTGGTTTGTGTTCTGGTAGATTTAAAATGCATCTCCCCAAATAAGGGAATCTCTTTGTTATTATAAATAATACATCTTCCACAAAATGCTCAAATGAAGGCTGAATAAGCGGCTTTAAACACACACTGACTGATGTAGGCTGGAGTGCACCATTGTGGGCAATACAACTGACCCGGTGACAAGGTGTATGAAGTTTGTCTGAGGAGCATCTGTCATCGATCAGAAGCGATTAATGCGAGGAACAGTGTCTTATCAGCTGCCACGAGCATCACACAATCCTCGCTTCCCGCGGAAGAGCCGCGCGCATTCACAGGCATGAAATTACTATCAAATCCCCAAAGCGCTCGGCAAACGAAGGGTGCGCGCCGCGCGGTGCGGGATCTGATGTGGACTTAAACACGAATGAAAGGAGGATTCGTGAAGCAAATGTAACAGATATATGACTAACCCAACGCCGCACAACAGACAATCACGCACCCCTTTATTGGTAAGTGGCTATTGTCTTTTCTAAGTCTACAATAAAGTTTTAGTTGATCTAAAATAATGTTAGTTCAAAATATTCTTATTTTTCAGTTAAGTGTGTACTATAGTTGCAATGCATATTGTGATGTATACAATAGCTATGCATGGAAGTCAACTCGTTTGTTCTATTGATGTTTGTAATCTTAACATTAGTTTTGTGTCTGTCTCAATTATGTGAGAACCAAACGGCATGACTTGAAAGCTGTACTTACCCAAACGCTTAACTGCTGTCACAGTACCAGAATAGCATTATAAAGTAATTAAGTTCCTTCAATTAGCATCTATAAAAGGACGCTATAGAGCACAATGAGGGCATGGACTTTCACTGTTTAGGTTGCCTTTTAGTGAGGGTCAGCAGATTGCAGCACGCATCACTGAGTTAATGCCATCATTTCGGATAATTTGGGCTTTGAAAGAGATGTGAATCGTTCGACGTAAAATGTTTCAAAATAAGTCCGACTGTTTACCGAGAAAACTAAACGGGCATTATATCACATGGAAAGCACTGGCGACATTTGTACAACTACGCAATAGGGTTGAGTGTGTTTCAAAGTATCCATTTAGGCTTAATTTAATTATTAAAATTATGGTAACACTTTATTTCACAGTGTATTTGTTACATGCTACATGTAAGTAGTTAGTAATAACTATAAATGATACACAATGACATGCAACTAACCCTAAACCAACCATAACCTTATATATTAAGTAGCTACATGTAGTTAATTAATATCACTCAGAACTTCAATGTATAAATACAGTTTAACAAGGACACTTTAAAATAAAGTTACACTTTATTTTAAAGTGTCCTTGTTACACATGTTGAATGCAGTTACTGTAGTAGCATAATAACTATAAATTATGCAAAACTACATGCAACTAACCCCAAACCAAACCTTAACCCTATAGTAAGTTCAGTACATGTAGTTAATTATTATTACACAATACATATTTACAATATAACACGGACACCTTAAAATAAAGTGTAACCAAAAAAAGTAACCACAATTATTTATAGGCTATAATTAGGAACAAGTGCACCAAGTATTTAGTACACATATATATTAAGGTAGAGCATTAAGTATAGCTATACAATAAATAAATCTAATTTTAGAACAAGGGGTTTTTGAACAATTCGGCTGTTCCTTTTAGCACATTTGAGTCACTCTTGAAAACAAGAACGTGTTGGAACGCATGAAGACATGTGGATGTTTATTACAAAAATGTTCCCATTCTGCCTCAATATTTGTTATTCATTTGAATCTTTCTCTTCCTAAGTCGCTATTGAAAGCAACATGCCGCTGTGGTTCAGAAGTCAAACGGAGGTCATCCTTTATTTCCCCCCGCAGCGATCAGCGACCAGGGGCCAGTCAGCAGTGAACCCTGCCTTCTCCACCACTGACAACTGCATGCAACTTACAAGACTAGCGGGAATGGGTAAGACGCATGGGAGAAAACAGCAGGCTACTAACTTTCTTTCTTTTTTTATCTCGCCACTGCCTGGCTATAATGCTCTTACAGCGTGTTTCAAGTGCTTGTCAAATGTGAAATGTTTGAATATTCAAATGATCATTTAGCTACTTTATGCGTTTCCTTGTCCGAGCGCACAACGGACTCGTTTTAGACAATTACTAGCCAATAAAATAAGAGAATATTTATTTACTAATCGTGGGGGAAATTAAATCCTTGGTCCTGCATGGCAAGATTATGACGACGAAACTGTAAAACTAAAAAACTTTGTGCACTTTTGATGGTTCATGTGTTTTCCAGGCTACCTGAATGAATCAAACACGTGCACTGCGTCCAGGAATTTTAGGAACAATTAGTCGGAGGGGGAAAACAATGGCTAAAATAATTTTTATACTACAGGTGTAGTGAAAAAAAAAACTAGATTAAGGCTATTTACTTATGTTTTATTAGTTGGAAACATTAAAAATAAAGAAGCGCTAAGCATTTGTTTATTTCATGTTTATTTATAGGCCTATTTAAAATGTAGAAATCAGTGTGTTTTAAATTTTAATTTCGCTTTGTGATTTTATTTGAGTCTACTTTGTTGTTTTATTTAGCTTGATCTTATTTTATTGTCAAAACCTTCTTAATTGAGAAACGTACTGCAGGCCAGTTGGATTTGCAATAATGTAAACTACTACAGAAGATCCAAAAGAAAAACATATTTTTCATATGCAAAGGCTCGCAGTGACCTGTATGCTTGATCATGTGCGCCTTCTACTGGAAACACACTGAATTTTCTTTCTTTGTTTCTTAATGAGAGACGCAATGACTTTTCTGACATGCACAAAAACATGCGAATCGCCGTCAATAATTGCGCTCTCATCTTAAATAATAGTTAAAATACTAATTCTTAGTTTATTAATGATGATAATCAATTATGACAATTAAGGAGTATGCAGGAATATTTAAAAGTAGCGTACTTGACAAAGTTTGATGACGGAGCATTGTGACAGATCCGTCAAAGGTTGAAATCTAGTAACTTACTCCTTAATTCAGCTTAATCTTTATTATTTTATGTTTGAACCTCCCTTACTAAAATCTGCATTGTATATCGCATGGTGTGATACTGATAGCCATTTGGATATTTGTGTTAAAAACAAATCATCAGAAAATGTCCCACTTCGCCTGTGTTCATCTATTAATTAGCAAAAGAATCATTACAATAAATTGCGCGTGTACTTCTTGAGGTTTTCGGCTGTAAATTAATTTTCTGTTTTCCCGTAACTGACAAAAATCAATTAGGAATGAGTAAAACGAAAACAGTAATATTTAAATTATAAATCTTTAATTAATAAAAATGAATATGCAGGTATTTATAAAACCTTTCATCTACGCACGCTTGTGTCGGCATGAAAAATGAAAAACTAATCAACAGAAGGGTCAACAGCACTTCACAAATTATACGACAGCGTTTACTTTCTTACTTTAAGTTTTAAATATTATAATCATGTTTTAATAGGGATTATTATTGGATTTCACACTAAGAAAGGTGGATGGCGCAGTTTGCAATAGCATTAATAGATTCCTAGAGAAGAATCATAACGAAAAGCACTTGTGAGATATCAGTATGTTGTTACATTTGAAGGATGTATGGTTGAATTGAATTGTTTTGTTGAACATAATTAACACTGTAAATGTCTGAAAATGAGATTTCTATTAAAAAACCCACACAAATACTACACTTGAATTTGTGTTTTTATTGTGAACATCAAGTTTTCACATGATTTCTACATTTGTCAGCTTTGCCTGTTGACACAGTTGGGATCGGAGAATACCGTGTCTGAGTCTCGGAGAGTGTGGTGTGCTCAATCCCTCCCTTTCTCTTGGTCTATCAGCTATAAGTGCCAAAACATTTGTCACTTGAGTTATTATTTCAGGTGTGCTAATGGGCTCAGAGCCACGAGAGAGGAGGAGGAGAAGGTGGGAGAGAGAGAGAGAGAGAGAGGCAGAAAGAGAGGGGGTTTGATTAGTGTGATTTCATTTGACCGGAGCCTATAGCCACAGGCTGGCAGAGCCCAGAGGTGAAAAGAGTAGGCCGCTGCCCTCAATGAGAGATAGCGAGAAGGGGAGAAAGAGAACGACAGAGGGTTTGTGACGCCTAAGCCAATCACAAAGTGCAGGGATGAGTCTCACACCTCCGGAGGAGGCTGTGAATTGATCAGCACCTTTGAGAGAAAGAGAGAAGAGGGAAAAAAAGGAGGGGTGGCGGCAAAAGAGTGCTTTTGCGGAGGACGTGTGAAGACCCATATATTCGTGCAAGGACACAGGGAGAGAGCCAGGCCTGGGCTCAGAGTACCAGCACACTAATGAGTCTCTACACGCCGAAGTCTTCATATGAAGACCATCCTTGAGGGCCGGGACAGTGCGCTTCATGTGCATCCTCACATTCAGAAGTTAGAGGGCACTTCTTTGCATGTACTGTACAACTAATGCCAACTAAGATGGACTATAAATCCGGCAACCTAAAAATAAGTTCGTCAAAAATATTATCAGCATGACTTCTGAGGTTACACCAACACAAGGGTGGTGTGAGATTGAAAAAGCTCTTCAGAACCTTGTTTGCTGATCATATTGATGTATATTATTTACATATTGAAACAATGTTGAATGTGTCCTTCCCTTTATAGCCTTTCTTTTGCATCTTAATATGCCTCTTGATATTGCAGCAGAGGTCCTCATCCTCATATAGAAAGCATTTTATTGGACCAAAATTTGGACACGCCCATGGGTGCAAGATGAGTCATCAATATTTTTGGTCTGTTTTTATTTATTTTAATCATGTCTATCTGCTAAATTAAGTTAAGTACACTGGCATATTGATGATCTCAATGCTAACAGACATGGAATAAAAGCCAGAAAACTGCAAAAAAAATTGGTAATAAAATAAAATAAAATAAGATGAAATGAAATGTACTACTACAATGGCATACAATTTCATACAGTACTACAACAAGGTTGATTGAGTATTAATTGATGAGGGACATTCCTCATCTGGAGAGATCAAAATTTGGACACGCTCATTAGTGCAAGATGAGTCATCAATTTTTTTTGGTATGTTTTTATTTATATTAATGATGTATTTTTGCTAAATTAAGTTAAGTACACTATATTATCTCACTGTTGACATGGAATAAAAGCCAGACTACTCTAATGTTGGTTAAAAGATTTCATACAGTGAGTGATTTTTTCTCTTTTTTTTTCTTTCTTTTTATGTACAGCACTTTGGTCAACCAAGGTTGTTTTAAAGGTGCTTTATAAATAAACTGATTTGAATTGAATACTACAACAAAGTTGATTGAGTATTAAGGGGAGGGACATCCTCATCTGGAGAGCTTTGGACACGCCCATTAGTGCAAGATGAGTCATCAATATTTTTGGTTTGTGTTTATTTTTTTATATGCCAAGTTAATTTAAGTACACTAGCAAATAATGACAACAGTCATGGAATAAAATCCATAAAAAAATAAATAAAAAAAAACACTTTACAATTTACTTTTTCATTTTAATAGTTAAACAAGTTTGATTGATGAGCTAGCTCAAGTTTTTGTTGTTTTTTATAAGTGAAACAAAAGACCTCACCTGTGGATCAATATGAGAAAAAAAGGTAGCCTTCAAGTCGACCACGCACTCAATCAAGCAAATATTTCTGGAGTTAGTCATTAGCTCTTTGAAGCACTGGAGTCCGCCGGCTAAACTTCATAGCTGTGCGGTGTAAAGGAGGTTGGTGCGCTCGGGTCCCTGGGGGCCACACTCTTGCCCTGGGGTAGGCCACAATCGCTGAGGCTTCTGACCCAAACACTCCACACTTTGATTGTAGACGCTCTCGATTAACAATAGACTGAATGGGCTCTGACGCCGTGGGTCTCGCCGACTCCCTAATGGAAACTTAAACCAGAGAGAGAGAGAGAGAGAGAGAGAGAGAGAGAGAGAGAGGTGCTCCAAGGCGATACAAGCTGCAAACATTAGCTTGAACATCGCTGGTCGTGTGCTGATCTGGAGATTTACAGTTTATAAAAAATACCAACATAAACATCAAAAATTGTGTAATGAATTAACTTTACAAAACAAAATGGGTTCACCAGAGAAGGGATTTTCAGTATCAAGGTGAGCCTCTTGTGCCACGGGAAAGCAGGACTGCGTTTGTGAACAAATGGTGTGGGAACAGGAGCGCTGAGCCGGGCCACAGGGAATGTGCTTTACACCGAGAGTGAAGTTTACACCACTGTCACATGCAGCACCCTGTTAAATGAGTTTACAGCTCAATTCAACAAAAAACAACATCAGTTAAGGTGATAACTACAACATGGTAATGTCACAACACCCTTTAAACATATACAGCAAACTGACATTGATGTTATAGCCAGACCTTTAAGATTTACACTACCGTTCAAAAGTTTGGAGTCGGTAAGATTTGTAATGCTTTCGAAAGTCTCTTATGCTAACACAGGCTATAATGACAATGCTATAATTGATCAAAAGTAAAAACAGTAATATTGTGAAATATTATTACAATTTAAAATAACTTTCTGTTTTAATATCTTTACAAATTTAATTTATTCCTGTGATCAAAGCTGAATTTTCAGCATCATTACTCCAGTCTTCAGTGTCACATGATCCTTCAGAAATCATTCTAATATGCTGATTTGCTGGTCAATAAATATTTCTTATTATCAATATTGAAAACAGTTTTTGCTACTTCATATTTGGAGGAAACTGATAAATTTTCTCAGGATTCTTTGATGAATAGAAAATTCAAAAGAACAGCATTTTTTTTACATATAAATCTTTTGTAACATTATAAATGTCTTTACTCTCATCACCTAGAAAATAATAAAACACCTCAGATTATGTACGCTTCCAGTCAGAAGTGTAATAAACTTGACTGAATTTATGTTTCTCATGATCTTAAAACCTTTTAATATATAATAGGTTTGTAGACAAATAGCAATTGTGCCTGTATATATATATATACACACACACATTTGTGCTGTGCAACGATTAATCGCAATTAATCGTATCCAAAATAAAGTTTGTGTTACATAATATATGTGTGTATTGTGTATAATTATTTTGTATATATAAATACACACATATGCATATATATATATATATATATATATATTAAGAAATATTTGCATGTCTATACTGTGTATATATGTATACATGATTTATATTATATATAAATATACATATTTTATAAATAAACAACACACTTTACTTAAATATGTACATGCATGTGTGTGTATATACAAAATAATTATACACAGTACACACACATGTATTATGTAAACACAATCTTTTACTTTGGATGTGATTCATTGTTGCACAGCCATATATATATTACAAAATATATATTACAAAACTTAAATTTTAATTAAAAAAATTATGAAATTTAAATAATAAATAAAAACAAATTAAAAGAATGAGATGGATCAGATGATGAAAGAAAAGCAGTCAACAAGTGTCCAGCAGAGGCACTAGCAAAAATAAGCTAAAATATAACCTTTTTCTTTTCTTTTTTTTTTTTTTTGTATATTATAATTCTGATACTTCCAATTGTGTTATTTCATAGTTTTGAATAAAGACTTTACTATTACTCTAAAATGTTGGAAATAGTAATACTAAACAGTGAGTATTTGTGTCCAAACTTTTGCCGGGTAGTGTATGTGATCTGACATGGCGTAAAGTAATCTGGAGAGAATGCTGGACCACTTTATGGGGAAATGGAAAACAAAACTCCAGTTCAGGTGCAGGCCACCGGTCCATGTACGAACAAATTTAATTATTGATTTTCTGAGAAAGTGGCATCAGTTACCTTAGTAGTTACCTAAGCCTGCTGTTAAGCAGAATAAAAGGAAGGTCAGGGCATGTGGAGGTCATTCTGCTTTACTGGGGAACCATCTCAGGTTGGTTGTAATTAGGGATAACTTTGCCATTACCACACGTTTAAGTCGTTCAAAGTCACCATGAAATCAAAATTGACAGTTCTTTTTTTTAAATGGAATTTTGCTGTATTTATTATAAATGATTTATCTGTGCACCTCATTATTTATTTGTGCCCTCGTAATCTTTAATGAAAATAACTACTTTTTCTCTGACAAACTTTTCTCCTCTGATGACGTGTTAACTGGCGCGAGGGCGGGGCAACCTGTCACTCACATGACATCACATCAATAGCAAACCAAAACCATCCAATCAGTTACAGATGAACAAAATCAAGTCCCGCCCTACATTTGTTCTTGTTCGAGAAGCCGTTTCACTCGGATATACGTCACAATAGGGAATTAAAGACTAACGCAACTCTGGTTTATGATGACTTTAAGGTTTTACCTTATTTTCTGTTAAAAAAATTCCTCAAATGAACATCCAAAAACAACAAAAAGAGTAATTTGTCAGTTTTGGTTCTATCAAAACACTGCACTTGATCAGTTGGACCAATAGCGTGAGTTTGAGGCAGGACTGTCGGTTTCACATTATTTCTATGATCCACTTTAGACATTGTTAAAGGTAACTTTGCAACTACATGTCAACTAACTCTCATTAGAGTATTAGTAGACTGTTACAGGTTAGGATTAGGGTTCGGGTTAGTAGAATAAGTTGACATGTAGTTGCAAAGTCACTCATAGTCAGTAGAATGCCTGTTGAGGAGCTTCAAAAATAAAGTGTTAGCAAATATTAAGCAGACAGTCTAATAATACTCTAATGAGTTAGATCACATGTAGTTGAAAAGTTACTTATAGTTAGAAGAACAATCAAAGATGGAGGGACTGTTTGGAAACCGACAATTTTGTTGTGCAGAAATAACACACTTCACTTTGAAATGATGAATTTGTCACCTGCTATTACATCAAAAACAATATATATATGAAATGATGTGTTTGCTGTATATCTATTTTCGAAGCATAACTCAGCAAAGACCTAAGATGTTCCTCCGACAGAAAATGCATCTTCCGTTGTTTCATTTGCCGCTTCTTTCATCTAAACACCTGGCCGGGCGAATTACTTTGCGCTGGCGTCCTTGTGCCTTACTAATTGAACTGTAAACCCGTGTGCAGATCCATTCATTTTCCCCCATGGCTCCCAGCGGCTGATTTATCTCCACTGATGGCGGTGTGCATCAGCTAAAAGCAATCCTGTAAATCACAGGCCTCTCCTTCGCCGCTTTCATCACTTCATTAATTTAAGATATCATTACGGCCGCTGGTGACATAACTCTGAACAATGGTACACGCTTAAGATATTAATCTGCACGCTGCAACAAAGAGCCTCTCTGTCTCTGGCTGATTTAGCCACTGCTTATTTTACGCCGCTGATCTACATTGGGTCGGTAAGCCGTGCTGATTTGGCTTCTGTCACTGAAAGATAACAAGCTGTCAGAGTTTTACACCCTTATAGTGATTGTGTTGCTTTTACAAGAAGGCTGTATCCCTCGTCTGTTGACATGTAGATTATATTTTCTTTATTAAAAAGGTATGCGCAGATACTACGCAGTTTTTGAGGTTAATAAAAACATTACAAAAGGTAGGTTGTTATTTTTTCATGAACTGATGTGCCTCATTATATTTTATTAAAGTGTTTGGAATTTTTTTTATTTTTTTTATTTTATGTATATTGTAGTTTTTGTTATTATTGTTAATTGATTATTTTTAGATTATTTAGCTGTGATTATTTTAGTACTACGAGTTCAATTGAATGAAAATAAAAGAAAAAAATAAATGTTGACTTGATAAAATAAAATATAGTCTCCATTATGTTCTCCATTACAGTGATGCCAGTCAATATGGTGTAGCCATAACCGGCCGACAGCAGCCGTTGATCTTTACCATCGGAGACAGTGTTCATAAACACACCCCAGCAGTCTCGCAGAGTTTGAGCCTGTGACAACAAAAATACACATTTGAAGTCATTTCGAAATTTGGGGCTCCTACCAAAATAGCGGGGGGAGTTCAAAATCACAGGACGGAGCATAAACATTTTAGAGACTGACCCCTGACCCTTCGGTGTTGGCGTAATTCCTGGTGTGGGTGGGGGCCCTGGAGCCGCAGTGAGGGCCGTTCCTGTCTCCCAGACCAGCATCCCCTGCAACACGAGATCCCATGATAAAGACTCGTACCTGCATTTACGGCACAGTAAAACTACTCTCTTGTTGTTCTGTCACTTTACAGCACCATAATTACCCTTGAACAACACATGGTTTTCATTTGTTTCTCCAGTGACAATAAAAGCAGAACGACAGACACTAGGCTTTAGGCAGAAGATGTACATAGTTATGTGCATTAAATATACAATACACTATATCATTAAAAGAAAAACAAAATAACCAGACCGCGAAATTAATATGATAATAAATGAGAATTCATGCTTATTGTTTACATAGAGGTTAGTGCAGATGAAATTGATTTATTTTATTTTATTCTAAATCTCTCCCTTGAATGTAAACTGGCATGCATATAGTTAAGTGCAATACATATACATACATACATATATATATATATATATATATATATATATATATATATATATATATGAACTATATAACTGGCATGCATAGTTAAGTGCAATACATATACATACATACATATATATATATATATATATATATATATATATTGCACTTAACTATGCATGCCAGTTATATAGTTCATATATATATATATTCAGCAAGAATGCATTAAGCTCCATTTTTATCAAATAAATGCAGCCTTGGAGAAACTTCTTTCAAAAACATAAAAAAAAAAATCAGTAGCATAATTTCAATCTTATGCCTTATTTATTTATTTAATTTTCAAATTATAAATGCAATGTTTTTTTGTACATTTCTTAAGAAGATTAAAATAAAAAAATCCAATGATTTACATTATAATAATCTTTAACACCTTAGTTTAGGATCCAATTCTCACTATTAACTAGTTGCTTGTTATCATGCATATTACTAGGATATTGGCTGTTTATTATAAAGCACATATTAATGCCTTATTCTGCATGACTATATTCTACATCTCTTAATCCTACCCAATACCTAAACTTAACAACAACCTTACTAACTATTAATAAGCAGTAATTGGGAGTTTATTGAGTCAAAAGTCATAGTTAATAATTAATAAATAGTTAGAACTGAACAGTAACTATTGCACTTCAAACTAGCAGCAATGAACTAATTGTAATATCTGCACACCAAAATGTAATCAGTCTTCTCCTTGCATTTATTTCCATATTGAATTTTAATTGGTATTTTTTCTGGCGTCTTTTTAGGCATCTATGTCTGCCTTTAGACTGCAAAAGAAGACACAGATGAGGAGTTATGTGCTGAAAAAGCGCTCAACTGTCATGGCAATAAAAGCCAAAAAATATGAATGGTCCTAAAAATATTTATTTCGTTTGATATTGGCATGAAATATGAACCCAGACATATTCATGACAAGTTTCTTGCCAGGACATTTTTAAAAACTTGGCTCTCACAAGCATGACGAAAGACAAACCAAGTGTAAATATGTAGAGATCAAGAAGTTCTTCACTTACCAGTCAATGGAGTATCTGCTTATCTGGTTACTTCTTTATCATTCATTTCTAGCTTCAGCTCCTGATAAGGGACACATACACTAGCAGGCTACCTTAACATGTTTATAAAGTTTTGTCTGAGCCTCATTAAGCCACATTTAGTCGAGTAGGGTGGGTAACTGCCAAAAGCACTCCAGACCCAACTCTCTCCACAACGGCCTGGCTAACAAACCCCAGAAAGACACTATGTAAACACTTTCCTCCAGTGCTCTCCAGAATCAAATGGTTTGAACTATTTGAGCAATGCTCTCTTAATGGTTTAATACGCCAGACAACTAAGCCTGAACACTGTGTTTAGGAACAGCTGTCCTCAAACAGAACTGGGGGAAAATCCGCGCTGGCAGATGTCATGTTGCTATAAAGCACGCTATAAAATAAGGATGTAACTATACATATTAAAGTTTAGATGGCATGGGAAGTTCAAATCTAAGAATTTGTCATTGAAAAGCACATATTGATCAAGCGACAATCTGAATATCATGTCACTCAATGTAAAATGAGGGCTCTTATATACTAAAGCCAAAGTTATTTTCGTTCTTCATGTAGGGGTGAAAAGAATTTCAAAAGACATTTGCAGCTGTGTACTGTTAGCGAACATCCTGACGCTGTGTGTATATATATGGAAATATATGTGATTTCCTCTCAATAACAACAAAAATGACAACGTTGAGAAAGCAGGAGTTAAGAAAGCATCTGATGATAGCGATGTGGATATGTTTGCATGAGCACAAGTCAAATCACATCTATTGATATAGCACAGATATATAGAACAAACTGAACAGAAGAAATAAACCAGAGATTTCCACGTCAAAGAAGGCGGAGCTCCAGAGCACACCAACTTATTACGTTATTGCCACGAACCAATGGTAGTTTGGCGTTTACTAGCTGTTTTGAACTCCCGAAGCGAACTTTGTTTTGTTCAAAATGATTTCATTCTTCAATTTCGCCAGTATATCAGGCCTTAAACTTTTTTTTTTTTTTTTTGTGAAAGTGAGTGGTGCTCTTGTTTCCCCCCCTGTGGGGCCTGTAGACCCATGAGCGGGAGTGAATAAAGGAGCAGAGGGGAAGATTCATTAACAGCACTCCATTAAATTTTTGTGGAGGACTGAGCCTGAAGGACCGGGGTCACAAAATGGGAGAGGGGCACTTTTAGATGCTCTTGACTAAAACTTAACCATGTCTATTTAGGCTCTACAAAGGCCATTTTAGGGAAAGCTGGACTCTGACTCCACGACTTCAGATTAGGTGGAGTGATAGGATTAGTCCTTAATGACTCGGACTTTGAAGACAAAGAGAGCCTCAGCAAAGAGGCTTAGATATGGAAGAATTAACAGAGCTCCGCCAGCGCCCTCCTCTCTCTCTTCTCTCTCTCTCTCTCTCATCCTTTCTCTTCTCCTGACTCTCTGTTTGCTCTGCAGTGCAGGTAGAGGTCATAGAGGGCACAGGGTGACTGCACAAAGCAGTGGTCTGTTTCAAAGCAGCTGTGAGCATGTCCACTAAATACTACACACTAAAGCTCCAGAAACATTTACAGATGGGCCTGCGCTAATAAATGCAAGCAGCCCAACTCCACTGCATGCCTCAAATGTTGCACTGTGAAAGTCATGTCCTTTACATACAGCGGCCCAAGTATTTGGACTCCACAAAAGGATCTTTGATGGTTTTGAACGATATAGAACATAGATAATACTGGTTGTCAGACGTTATAGTCAATCATGTCGATAGTTAATGTGATTCTCTACACAAAGTGACTCTATATCCACTAAAAATAATCAAAACACCAGTTGATTAAAAGGCACTGGAAAAACGGCTCAAAAAAACATTTGTGGCATTTGTTTGCAGATGCCACTTGGTTGATATTTTAATGCAATGGTATTCAGACCGTGTTCAAATTGTTCCGCACACATGTAGAAGTTCAGCATGATCCCCACAGTTGCAGATACTTTCTGTATTGCTCCAGGTTGTTAAGTTGAGCAAACCCACAAGGGAATCTGTATTCGCAGAAAGACTTGCAGATTTCCAGAGAATCAAGATGCCCACATTTCATAAAGTTCTATAAGATATTTTATAATTAAACTATATATTTGCCTAATTTAATAAGGCTTTCTTTTCCTCGTAAATATCAAGTCTTGTTTCTAAAAAAATATAAAATTGTACACTGATAGTTAAAAAAAGGAAAATGTAAGTATCCTTAAAACCACGAAAAACTAGTTAAGAAGCAAAATTACATAAAATGTGACTTATTCTCATAGATTTTAATGTGTATTTTGTCTTCATGCATGAGCAGTTTTTTTTGTTTTGTTTTTTCATTTAGTTTAAGGATAAGGAATCAGTCATAATTTGCAGTGCAGATTTACTTCAGGTAAATTTATCTTGTTTAAAGGATATTTAGATTGTTGTAGTTGGAAAACAAGACAAACATAGTAATTTAGAAAAATATTTTATGCAGTGTGTGTTGTACTCTCAGCTCATTTAACAAATTGAGTCTGTTTAAATCTATTCCGCAGAACTGAGCAGATTTTCCACCCCAAACGGCAGTCGAATTAGTCATTGTGATTGTGATTTATCCTAAGGAAGGTGTGAGTGTATCTTATGATAGTGTGCCTCTTCATTTACCACTTTATTTCATTTCATCTGACTAAAGCCAAGATTAGTTATTGATTACTGAGCTTTTAAATGATTCTAAAGCAAAAGCCAAATAGCACAGTCATTATGGATCCACTATTGACATGCCCAGTATTTCATTCCATTTTCATAGCCATGAAGCCATCAAGTAGAAATGATCAAATAATAAGATGGATGATTGTTTTATGACTTCTGCACACTGTCATTAGCTTTTGCATTCACGGAAATAAATAATAAATGCAGTAAACGTCTCCCATTTCAAGCTGTTGCTTTTGTGTTTTTGTGTTGTGTTCAGTTGTGTTGGTGACATCAGCATTCTTGTGGAACGTTGGGTTTGCTTTTATTTGTCAAGATAACCGAATCTGTCGTCGTTTTCAGTGGTATTCTTTTTTTTTTGCTCAAAATCATCACAACAACTCCCAACTAAACTACATGGCAAGCATGTATAACACTTTGAGCCAGAAAACGGCATGTGCGCTTATCAGATTGGTTTTGCCTGCTTAATAGGGCAAAAGGCAGCAGGGCTGGGTCAACACTGAGGGTTTAGTACCCAAAGTGGCTGAGAGCCTCGGGTGAGTTTATCAAAGTGTAAAATGCTTAAACCAGCAGGGCAACACAATCCTTGGTGCTTAGCGTATAAATCACCATATATTCTAATTTACAGGGCTGCAGCTAAGCCTTGTTATGAGTAAATACATCCGCTGGCAGTGATTGTATCAGGGTCCATGGGAGAATTAGACAGCAAAAGAAAGTGAAAAGTGACTGCGTGTGTGTGTGTGTGTGTGTGTGTGTGTGTGTGTGTGTGTGCACGCGTGTAAAACAAACCTCTTAGAAGAACCAAGCAGAGATCTGGAGAACTAAAGCACTTGAATACAATGCCTCCAAAGGATTTGTCTAAACAGATAGAAGCATGTTCGGTTTTTTGTTAAGAGCACAAAGTTAAGTTTAAGCTTTTTTTTTTTTTTTTCTAAACCAAATAACAGGATTCTAGCAGGTCCAAAGAAAACTGTCAGCGGCAAGTATGTCCAACAGTGCTAACTTTGCCAGCATCTTCTTAATTTACTTTTTAATTAAACACACAGTTATCCAAACATGATATAAACCCTTTTATCGAACAACACACAAAACCACAAAAGCTGCGAGTTTTCTTCTCACAACTGAGTTAGTTGTGTTCAGTTGCATCTATCTCCAATAAACGAGACTGAGGGGGAAAAAAAGAGAAAAGTTTCATATTTCTTTAAACCTCAAAAGTGTTGGCAAACACAAGAGAGAAAAAGTTGGCCTTAATTCCATCTCACGCTGAAGACTTTGCATTTTAACTTAGTGGGCTCAGTTGGCTGAGGTCCTCTCGCCCGTAAATTGGATATTAGAGGGCGATATAAAAGAGGCTATGTGTGCGCTCCTAGCAGGGAATTATTGCATCCAATATCCCATCCGCCTGTGCAGATCCTCATCTAATAAAGGCACAACTATATTGGTCTTCAACTTTATGAAGCTCCATAGTAACACGCATACAATGGGATTTGCCCGGGTCTCTCAAGCAGGGTTTAGGACAATGCAGATATCATTGCATTCCTCTGCTCTTTAAAGCCCTCCGCTCCAATTTAAATACAAGCATCCAAACAGTGCAGTGGCATTCTGTGGATCCAGCTCTATGAAGAGCTCAAATGTTTTAGAGCGGCGTCCTCAATCTTCATATTTTGCATTGGAAGGGCTTGAGTGGCCCCCGCTGTCCCAGACCCTGACCCAGCCCCCACCCTCAGTAATCCTAAAAAGGGGACACAGCAGCAGAGAGTGTGAAATTAAATACATTACAGCATTAGGGATTAAAGTGTTTTATGGGCAGTTGCTCATCCACATCAGACTTTAGCTTTTTAAACCCTAACATTTGATCTGGGTTAGGAACCAATGGCTGAGAAAGGAGTTGGACTGATGTAGGACCCACAAAAAGAGGGAGAGAGAAAAGAGCTATAGAGAGTGTGTGAATCTGTGTAAAAGAGAAGCCATGCGCACTCCTGGGAAGAGAGTATTTACAGCTGATCCTGTTGCTGGTGGAAAAAAGCAAACTGACAAAATCTCCTGCAGGAGGCCGGCCTCGGTTAAGCTGCTCTGCTTTTCATAAGTGTGTGTAACCGAGGGGTTTCCTTGCCACTGTTGAAGAGGAGATGAAAAAGAAATATTATTTAATTTAGCAATTCATTCAGTTATCAATTTCGATGATATCTGGCTATGTAAATAAATCCTAAGGTTTAAAGTACACCTTATCTACACATCACAGTTTCAGATGGAATTTACCTAAAATGAAAATTCTGTCCACCTCATGTCAATCCTAAATTGTATGACTCCCTGTCCTGCTCTATCCCATACAACAGAAGCTGTAGGAAAAATGACCAAACACACCATAAAAGTCTGAATGACTTATGCACTGTATTTCAAACAGGCCACATTTTCGCACCAGGTTTGACGCAGGGCTGCACGTTTGATCAAAATAAAACTGAAATCACAATGAGGCTTAGTGCAATTATTGAACCGCAAATGCTGTGATAAACATTTGCGCTGCGTGTTTCAGAGTGAAGCACAGCACTGTGTTCTTACATGTAAGCAGTTCATGATCTGGTGTTTCTGTATCTCACAGCACTCAGTTTGCAGTAAATGCTTCAGCACATGAACTCATCTCTGCATGTGCTCTGATTTTGAGTCGCTTATAATATGCATTTAGGAATCCTACATGCGGCAACCATCTTCCCATTCGTGTAATGAGAAGCAGTTATAAGCAGAATTCAGAGTTTCTATTGTGCAATTCTTACTTTTTGCCTCCGAATTGAGATTAAAACTCGCAATTGCGAGTTATAAAGTCTGAACCGGGAGACATAAACTCACAACTGCGAGAAAAAAGTCAGAATTGTGAGATAAAAATGTTATTTGTTTAAATATTATCTATGTAAAATGTTATGGGCTTAAAAATGATGTAACACTGTAACTGTAGGGCTAATACATTATGTCCTTTATGAACTGCATATGTGTATATTATGTAGACCTATTGTTTAGCAGACTAATCATCGCAGGTTTCATCAGTCCAGTCTGTGGCTTACAACCATAAATGCCTTTCAAAGGGCGTCTTCGATGAATGTATATAAAAGTGAAGACTATATTTTTTGCATTCAGATCCTGACATCCAAAGGCACAATACTTTTTCTTTTATTCCATGGATTTTGCCCATTTTCCTCCACTTGTTACCACTGTTTTTCTGCCACCACAATGCGCACGCTTCTACAGTGACGTACTGTCACTGCGACTGATGCCAAATGGTTTATTAGTAGTACTAGTAGAAGTATTATGGTCATTTTGATGTATAATCACACATTTTTTATAAAAATTGTGCAGCCCTTGCAGATTTTAAAAAACACATTTTTAATCGCAATCACCATTTTTATCAGAAAAATTGCAATTAGATTTTAGATCTAGTCATATAAATAATCCTGAAATACCAAGTTTGAAATTTCAAGTTTAGCAAACTCACGGAAATAACTTAATGATATATCTATTTGTCTAGATGTGTTTTTGTTTTTCTCAATTCAGCTTTTTGTAATCTAAATACAGTCTCAGTTGACACAAACAGCTACAACACATTTCCTCCTAAGCTCAGCAGTCTCAATGGCCACTTCCTGTTTCCTTGGAAGGCCCAAAATGGGAATAGTTATCAATATCCAGCAAACCTGTTCCCCTCTTAAACAACCCTAGTCAGATTACCAGCTATCATTAATCTTTCTCAGGAAAAAGGACATTTGTCCTTGTCTGACAACATCATGTTTCATGAAGAAACTGAAACATCCCTTGGCATTCATACTCCAATTGAGCGATTGCTGGGTTGCTTCAACAAAATTATGAGCTGAAACGAACCGTTAGTTGTTGTCAAGTGCTGAAGTGCTGAATAGAGTTGAGAGGAAACCAGAGGAGAGAAATGGCAGCTGTCTTTGAAATCACCGTCCGGGCTTCTAATGAAGCTCCTGGGACTCAACTCCAAACTTCATTAATTGGTTTGTGCTCTCTTCAAAAGGTTCAAATCAAAGCCTCATAGAAAGGGTCACATTGTTTACTTTGATCATCAATATCAATTTACACATCACATACAGAAGTATCCGTTTACAGTTCAAGCTGAAATGCATGAGATCTAAGGTAATGTCATTGTCAGACATTCGGTGTAGACGACACACAGAATTCAGTCCAGGCTTCACTGTCAGTATTTGATATGAGATGGGAAAGTGTTTTAAAATAGCTAAATGTCACATGCGAGATATCATGACCCTTGAGGGGTACATTAGAAGCATTTGATTCCACGGATTACAATGCTTATTCAGTGCACATGGAGGGAAAAAAATATGAGATGGATCTTTAATCTTCCCTCTATGGTCTCCTGCCGTTTGCTGCTGTCTCCGACTGCGGGGTTTGATTTCACCTCCTCCAGAGCAGAGAGCGGTCTCCGTCACCGAAAGACCAGGAGCCAGTGCACACGGGGGCCACCCACTCAAGTAGAAAGGCAATGGGAAACTGTGCAGTGGAGAAGGCTTAGATACCTTTCCCTCAGGAGTAATACAGGCCCATGGAAAGGCCTTGGCTGAGATCTGGTTGGATCTGAGCCCAGGCTTGTGGTCCAGAGTAAAGGATGAATGATCCACCAAGAGTCCATGTCGTGTGAACTTAAAACCATTTCGCTTTCTCCGCTTTCTCTTGCCTGCCGTCTGCTGATGACATACTGTTTTCAGAATTGGATTCTGCACATGCATTTAGTCAGCAGAACATGTTCAAGGAACCATCTAGGTTCAGTACAGGTAAAGCTTAATCGACAGCATTTGTAGCAATAATGTTGATTAAAACCAGGAATTATTTTGACTAGTCCCTTAAAGTTTTTTTTATTAAAAAATAAATGTTACGATGTGGTACTTATACAATGGAAGTAACTGGAGCCAATTTTTAGAGGATTAAAAAGCAGAAATGTGAATATTACACTTACATTATTTTTTCTTTTAAAACTGTGTATTGCTTGATCTGTAAAGCTGTTTCAGGGTTTATTTTAGGGTATTATTGTTAATGGCATTGTATTATCATATAGACAGTCTTGGCGAGTATTCACATAAACACAGTCAGTTACGTTTCAAGTGAACGTAAACAGTTGAGAAAGAAAATGCGTGTGTAACAGTATAATGGGTCTGTGTGTCAAGTCTTAAAGTGACAGCAGCCTAATATACATGCTGCCAAATTATGACATAATATAAAAAAATATCCACATGGCAGTTTTTCCCCATTGTATCGATGTCAAAACTGTGGCCAGTGAAAAGGCTGAGTGGCTTGTAACTTTGGAAAACCATTAGCCACAGTGGCTGGTGAGAAAAAAGTTAATGTTAAGCCCTGCATGTAATACACATGTAAACGAATATGTGAATCGGATTGCCATGTTTAGGGTTCATATAAACAGATTCGATTGGTTTCCTTCCGGTTGATGAAAAAATACTGTATTGGCCCCATTCACTTCCATTAAAAGTATCTCAATGTAACACTGATTTTTTTTTTTTTTTTTTTTTAAGAAAAAAGTGGAATTGAATTTTTGAGGTAGTCAGCATTATGTCAACCGAGTATAACTTGTACTGAACCTGTGCCATGTGTATAGCACAGTGTTACGTGCGGTAAAAACAGTCTAGAATACCTTGGTGTCAGGTGGGTGCACTGCCCCAGGGACTTATGGGAGAAAGTGCAAACAAGGTGAGTCCCTGAGGATTAACTTGATTACTAGACCGAACAGGATTACGGCAAGCCAACTCCAACACGTTTTGCTGCTTTCACCTGACGGGGGCATAAACAGTACGCACATACGTTGCCAAGCACGGCTACAGATTTAAACCCATAAGCAGGTTTCTACAGGTGACAAGTCAATTATTCTCCAATGTAAACATGATTGGGGAGCTGACATCTAGCCACAACTGAACATGTCAGCAATGGCAACAAAAAACAGCCCAAGACACACAAACCAAAGTAAGAAAGAACAGATAAATGAAATATCAACAAACAAGGACCAGGCCCTGGCACTGCCTGCTGGAGAAATCCAAATGAGACTGGATAATGTGGGCCTTCATGGGCTACATCCATGGCATTCCCCTTCACATTGCCATTCTTCCTGTTAGAATTGAAGGATTATGGGAAGGAAGTGCTTTGATTAAACACAATGGGCATCTATCCTCTGTTGATTTGAGGGATTCGGGAGGCAAATCCCTTACAAAACCCGATACAGAGACTGAGAGCGCTGGAGGAGGAGGAGGAGGAGGAGGAGGAGGAGGGGGTGCGGGAGGAGGAGGAGGAGGAGGAGGATGAAGGGGTTTGAGGTGGGTTAAGATGCTCCTCTGAAATGCACTAGCTCCTTGAGCCCTCCGTAAACACTCAAACAGAGGCTTCAGATCTCTATTTCTCCCATTCTGACTGCTTAAGCCCGAGTGCCAAGTGAGTAAGTTCTGCAATCTCCCATAAAATCTTGTATTGGTTATCACAGATTTGATCATTATCGAGAGGCCATGTGGATATGATTCCATGTACAAACCCGATCAGGGAGTTTATGAGCTGGTGATTGCTTCGACCTTGTGGTTTCGTGCAAGTACCAAATAATCCAATAACACGACAACAGGGAATGCAGCGTAGCGAGAGCAGCCTGATATCAAGAAGGTGTTGCTCATAAACAGGGTCTGTAAGACATAATGACAGTGTATACAAAGGACGGCGCCATGCAAACAAAACCCTTGTCATTTGTTGTCACTTGGCATAAATAAACTGATCAAGCATCAAGAACAGAATGTAATTGTTTACTTCAATTGATTTACACATTATTAACTTTAGGGGTCAACGATGATGCTCATTTTCATTCTATCTATTAATTCACTAAGAAATGCATTAAGTGCAGTTCATACATACAACAACATGAATACATAAGCACATATTTAATTTCTGAATTAACATTTAATATTCAACAATATTATTGATCTGCCAGCATTGACACCATTATATGAGAACTGAACTGAGCTGGACGAGGACATCACGATTTTCTCCAGAGAGGCTAGATATAAAAATGAACTAAATTAATAACTTTTTTACAACAAAAAATTAACCATCGCTGAACTTACTTAAGCTTGACTATGACGCTATTTTCTTCTAGAAACAAAACTTGTTGCATTATTTTCCTGTTATCACTGTAAAGCTGCTTTGATACAATCTGTATTGTAAAAGCGTTACATAAATAAAGGTGACTTGACTTGACTTTAAAGTCAACGAGTCTCTTAAAATATCAGATAATTTGTCTTTTTTTGACAAGGTAAGGTTCAGGTTGTTTTACTTGGTTATACCACATGGCATGAGTCATTCAATTATTTCTTGAAAAAGCTATAAAGGTTTTTCGAAAATATGGGACCAACGTGATTTCAAATACTTGTGAGTACTTGTCACATATGTTTTAAACTAGAGTTTTTCCTGTCTTTATTTCGGACACTCTTATATGTCATCATTGACCCATTTGATCTTAGTTGCTCTTTTGAAGTTTTCAATTGTGTATCACTCCAACCCAATCCAACTGTCTAAATTATATTATATCCCGTATTCAGGAGGAAGGTAGAAAACAGGGTTAAAGTCAAATTATTCCATACTAGTTACCTCATGTCCTCATTAAAGAGATTTTTTTCACCTCGGTTTTAGGTTACAATCTTTGCAAATAGTGACCTAGGTCCTGCCTTGTCAAGCCCCCTTATCCCAAATGAATCATGAGGTCTTGTAAACAGTGCAGTGATCCAGTTTCTTGAGGGAGTCAGGCTGTAAGGGGGAAAAAAAAGGTCTGGGGATTTGCAATGGATTTACACATATACAGTTTCAGCTAAGTTCCCCAAGGTCGGCCTGCGAGACCTTCACCCGTCAGTGCCTTAAACAAGGCGTTTACCACCCAGTCTCTTCCTGGCCATACCACATACGGAGGGGGGAGTCCCACACATCAAACGCGTGTTCTCATTTAAATTCTTCTGTGCAGGCTGTGGGATTTCATTTAATGAGCTGAGAAGCGCTGTTAGACAGCTGACTCCGGAGTTGCCCCGCTGAAGGAGACATGGGCAGACGTCTCTCACCTCTGAAGCCGACCCGACCGAACGTACGGGTCCGACAACCAGGGGTGCGTTTCCCGTACAATGACATAACTCGCTGCTGAAATACAATAGTACGAGGCATCGTTGAAGAAATCAACTAGATAGTCACGACTGTTTCCCGAAACCGTATAGTCACAAAGTGGTTGTTCAACCTCGTTGGTTAATGATGTCACGCACGTGGTGGAGTAATGACTTCTTTTAATGAATTTGTTTGAGATCGAATTAATGCTAGATAGTTTGCTATCAGTTACGGACATGGCATCTGAGGACTATTTCAAATTTTTCTCAGTTATTTTGCTTTATTTCCAGATTCAATCATAGGCTCGTTCTTTTGTACTAGAGCACGTTCACACATACGCACTCTTCAAAAATGGCACTTTAAATCTCTTGACAGACTAAAAGACGAAAACGACATTTGTATGTATTCTAAATAAAAGATATAGATTGTACTGAATGTCAGCTTGCTTATTTTGATCAAGATAAGGATTTCTTGAGTCCACGTCATGCAAACAAGAAACTATCCTTCTAACCACAGGTCGAGATCTGTCGTTCCAAACACACAACTTTGCGATGCTGCTTGCATCTAGTTCGTTGGAACTATGGTTTCAGGAAACACCGACTCGTTGAACTATGCCGATAACGACGGAACTTGCGAACATAGTTGGCTAACCATGCTTTTCGGGAAACGCACCCCTGGTCTGTAAAAGATCTGAATTCATCGTGCATTTATTTAAATCTAGAACGTCTCGAGAGAAGAATCTCTTTTCATGACTCTGGCTCTGATTTGTGGCTTCACTGCTAGCGAGTCGTCGTATTGTGCGTCAAGCACAGCAGAGCAGACCCGACCCGAGCGCGGAGCAGAGGAGGCAGGCCGGGTTTCTGCTGGCAAGGTGAGCACAAAGAGGCTCTTCTGTTCCTGCGGACCCATCCCGGGCCCCTGCCAGGGCACTTTGGCAGCTTGGTGCTTCCCTGGGGCCGAGCACCGGAGCCTGCCCAGTCTTGCCCTACCACAACAGCTGCCAGCTCTCGGCCTCACACACACACACTCCGTGGAAGCTCCAGTGCTTTCTCCCCACACATTCAGTCTCTAACCCCTCAAATCTGAAAACTCTGTTTCCTGAGTCTGACACCACTAAGCCTCCCTTTGGCGAGGGCTTTTTTTCCTTCGCCGCTTTCTCTCTCTTTTTTTTCCTCCTTTCCATGAACGTCATCTCTCTGCAGGAAATGATACCCCACATTCTTGACTGTTTGGCTCCAAACAGAACTGTGCAACAGAAGGAGCAGCAGAGTATGAGAAGAGACAGTGTCTGGAAGAATTGTCTCTTTTTCATTATCTCAGCGTGCCTCTCCGTATCTTGCACTCCCATTCAGCGTTTCTCACATGCAAACACACACACACTCACTCTATGGAATTACACAGGACTGTGAGAACATACTGTGTCAGCAGTCTGTCTTGCATATACAGAGAGCTAAGCTGTTAACAAAATAATTGCTAACAATTTCATATCCAGTATATATATTTGAGACTACAGTTCAAAACTTTAGAGTTGCCAAGTTTTTTTTAATTTATTTTTTATGTTTTTGAAAGTCTTTCATGCTCACCAAGGCTGTTCACTATTTCATTTTTCATTTCAAGGTTGCTCACTATTTTATAGTAAAAAGTAATACTGTACAAAGTAAAATAACTGTTTTCTATTTAAAACATTTTTAAATGTAATTTATTCCTGTGATCAAAGCTGAATTTTCAGCATCATTACTCCAGTCTTCAGTGTCACATGATCCTTCAGAAATCATTCTAATATGATGATTTGGTGGTCAAGAAACATTTCTTATCATTATCAATGTTGAAAACAGTTTTTTGTGGAAACCATGATACACTTTATTTTTCAGGATTCTTTGATGAATAGAAAGAATTGAAAGAACTTTTGATCAATTTAATACATTTACTTTCTGAATAGTTGCTAATTTCTTTCACAAAAAATTGTTATAATAATGATTTTTATTTATTTATCCAGCACTTTTATCTTATTGATTTTGTTCATTTATATTTCATTACCTGACAAACCCAAAATATGGTCACTGTACAAACTGTTCAAACTCTTAACACCTACCAGAGCTTCTGTGCTTCAGACTTACAAAAAAAGACCTAGACTTTTCTTACTGAACATTTCCAGTAAATGGTTTAAAAAAAAAAAAAAGAAAAAAAAAAAGTTCCCATAGACTTCCACAGAAAATGTACACATTCACCTAAGCTCCAACTAAACACTGTTTGTTGGGTTGGTGTGTGTTCCATATTAGTTAAGTTATGTTTGACTAGCCACAAACAACAGTACTTTGAAAAAGAAACAGACAGAACTCTAAAGTGTGGCATTTGACGATATGTGGGTCCCCAACAATTGTCATGCTTAAAGACTACAGTATTTTCATATGAGTATCCCCTGAAGTGGACCAAAAAGTGATCTGAAAAGTCCAGTTGACATTGACATTGTTTGGTCCATTTTATATCGATAAAAATTACATTTATTGATTAAAAGTAATTAAATTAAACTTTTGAGTTCATTCATAAAATTCACATATGACACAAAATTCCTGTGAAGCATGTAAAACCCCTGAACAGAATCAACACCCTTAGAAGGGGCTTCTGGTCATTATGCTTTTACAGTATGAACACCTACTGCGTGAAAATAAATATGTCATTAGCAGATACAACAACAGTTCTGGGTAACTAGCATCCCAGAATGCACCAGGTATGAGGAGGGAGAGAGTAGGCAGCTGTAAGACTTACATTTCAGGACATCTGTGTGTGTGTGTGTGTGTGTGTGTGTGTAAACACACGGGGCGAGGGCGAGTCTGCTCTAACAGTGTCAGTAAAGGGACATCTCTATTGGGCTGCTCTGTTATGCACTTGCTAAACAGCTTTCTGGCAAAGCCACTCCAGATTCCTCAGTGATGAATCATGGACAGGAAGACATTAGGCAACAATTAAAATCAAAATTAGAATCAGATGATAAAGAAAGGAATTTGCTTTTTACCATGCGTTCGCTGAATTGTGGCTGCATGAGAGAAATACAACATGACTTGCAGCAGACGTGACGGAGACATCTCCATTTATGACGCGCTGTGTTGGCTGAGACAGCGGTCAAACACACTTGACTGTTATTGCTTATCTGAGAGACAGCAGAGGATTTGAACGCACTTTGATTTGGCTTGAATGTAATAGAGAAATCTTTCAACAACAAAAAAAGAAGTATATATTAGAAAATCAGCAGTATCCTTTTGCCATGATCAACACAAATAAACTTATTATTAGAACAGCTAAACATTATGATGATGATTAACAAAAGCAACAACAATAATTAATATTCATATTTTTACTTCTTCTAATAACAAGCCTAATAGTTAATAAGTAGGTTTATCAGTTTTTTGTTTTATGCCAATCATGAAGAATAACATAATTAGAATGCTAGATAGTATTGTTATTAGTAATAGTAGTAGTGGTAGTAGTATAACAAATAATAGTATAATAATAATTTATAGTAATATTTTTTATTAATCCAATAATAAGCATAATGGTTAATTAGTCAGTTTGTTTTGTGTTGATCATGAAATAAGAAAATTAGAATGCTAATTATTATTATGCATATAAATAATTTTAAAAGCTACACTCTAAAAAATTCTGGGTTGTTTTAACCCAACTTTGGGTCAAATATGGACAAACTCAAACATTGGATTAAAAATGTAATTTAAAAATGTAACCGAATGGCTGGGTTTGTCCATATTTGACCCAAAGTTGGGTTAAAAACACCCAACATGTTTTAGAGTGCAATTGGGTAGTTTCTTCTGATTACTACATTTATTTTTGCTTTAATTTCTCAGCATTTTTTAAATATATAATAAGAACGGGTAAATAAAAAGACAACAACAACAAAAACCTGTTTTTAATTATTTTGTGATTCCCAGGGTTTCCGTAATGTTTCATAAATGGCATTTTGGTGTCGCAATATTCCATCTGGTTGGCCAGGAAAGGAAAGTTTCAGAGGCGGCTCTCATTTCATCCTAACCCAAAGCTTCTATCCTAGCTCCCTCTGGTGGCAATTACAAATTAGTGAGTGAAAATCTTTACCTTCCTGTCCCCCATTATAGCTCAGTGCCTATTGTGTTCATTCTGAGTTCATAACTTCAATAATACATCACATTCTTTGTCAAATCAGACACGTACACAAACACAGTAAAGTTATGATAAGAACACACTTTGCACTGCATTTAATATATACATTCACATATACAAAAGTTATTCAATATGGCATCTTGAAAAGTCAGTTTAGTGTTTAGATTGAGCTTAAACACACATAGCAGGTAAAGGTGTGTCTGGAGGAGGCCAGGTCACGCCGGTGCTCCACACCTCCTGCATCATTCAGAGATTTTCTAGATGCCTTCTGATGCACCCTGCACAACACACACAGCTCCAGCAAGATCACAGGAGGGAAACACGTGTTCGCGTCAGCCTAATGCCCCCGGGAAGACTCTGACAACCTTTTAACCCGTCTCCCTGTGAAATAAACAGACACACCAGGATGCTCATCCAGTCTCATCCACAGGAACGCTGTGGATAATTCATGACGATTCGCATTCATATAGTTATGAACGGTACATTCGAGGGCTCAAAAAAAACGAAAAAAAAACAATAAAAAAACGATGTATATATTGCAAGCGTAACGTATGCAGAGATGCTCATGCATTGCAATTCATCGTGTGAAATGGCTCAGGTGGCCTGATGTGTTCGGTGTCAATCACTTTGATTGGCAGGCATATGTCAGAATTGGAAAATGTCACATGGAGAAAGAGACAGAGCTAGGCTTTTCCAGCCTAGCGCCAAGGCATGGCCTATTTTAATATTTCATCTAGCCAGAGAGAGTCTTTCGCTCCATAGTTTAAATTCTAATCTTGTTATGGCAGAGGTGCATGTAGTCTGCAGGCGGCGGCACCAAGCAGCTCTAATTCCCTCTGTTTCTCTCTCCAGCTAAACAAATTATTATAAAATTCCATTATTTTTCCATTATGCATATATGTTTTGGTGGCAGAGCCACTCTGCAGAGCTCTCTCCATTAAGTGGTCTGGCTTTTCCTCATCAAAGGCCAATACTTCTGGCCCTAAACACAGCTGAGTCCTGTAGGACCCTCATCATTAGTATATCATTCAAATGCCGTTCATTCGCTAATATGGAGTTATATCTAATAATGGCATCTCTGGTGGCTTTTTTCCCAAACCCTAAAGCAGCTTGTAACCACGGCCGCCTTATTCATCTCTAGCCTTCAACGAAAGAAGGTTTTCATCTCTCCTAATAGATAATATTCCCGATATATAAGCCTGTGGAGATTTTTCCAGAGCGTAAGAGACATATGGGGAAATATCTATTGGGCTGATCGATGCACCATCCTTTAGCCTTGGACGGCGGGCCGCACCGAGTTATTTTTGGCAGGAGGAGCTTCTGTTTTCGTACGTTTAATAGGCAGCGTATTTAAATGTCATCATGATTTCATTTTTACTACCTCGTCCGAACTTCCTCTTCCATAAATTATGGTCAGTCCATAATGGAGATGAGTTCATAACTCTCTGCGCGTGTCGATCTGTTTGCACTGGGTTTTGAGCTTCTTTTAAATGATGCATCTTAGATAAAATGGTAACACGAGATTGAAGAATTATTTTTGTGTAGATCTCCCTCTCTGTTTCCCACAGAATCAACTCATCAAGCTACTTTAGAGTGGAGTTAAAAACATGCCGAAATGGTTCAAACTAGCGTATATAACATCTATCGCGCACAACTGAATTTGCGTCAATGAGCCAGCATAAATCTACACTGGAATTGCTTTTCTTCCTGAAGTGGTGTCATGCAATGCCTGGGAAAAAGCCAACGGCTCATTCATCTGACTGGCCGTGCAACACAATCATGCTAAACAGCTAACCACTCACAGTCTTCTTTTTTACCACAATAATGTCCTCTGTAAGGCAGCAAACAAATTACCAGCAAGTGAGGCGACACAATAAATCCATGTGTTTCTTTTTGTGAGTGTGTGAAGCTCTTTTGTGTGCGAGGGAAATGGGGTGTAAGACACACACAACACATAGCAATTATCTCACAGTGTCCCTGAAGCGGTGTAGCATTACCCTAGACTCCTGAGTTATGCTGTTTAGCTCACTGCTGTGTTCGCCTTTGTTTTAATAGACAAACACAAAGTTTAATTCCTTCTGGGTCAGACAAGAGAACTCAATGAATGGGCTAGACCTTTAAACACACACACAAAAACGAGGGACTCATTTAGCGTTAATTACTCTTTGTCATTTGCTGCTATCCAGCAGCGGCGCAGTAAAATGTCACCGCTGAAATTAGCCTCAGAGCCGAGCAATTTTCCCAGCTAAATTGCCGATTGAGTATCGCTCCGTAATAGGTAGCGATCTGCGGTAATATGATGAGATCGTTTGGAAAAAGTCAGGGGGACTGATCAAAAGCAGGCATTATCCGCACTGATGTGGTGACCCGGGGAACATGTGGACACAGCTGTAGTGTCATGTGACGTGTGGGGGAGCAGGTGCCAGTTGGCAAAGGCGTAAAGGTGGCGAGCGACCGAACAATTACTGTTATTCATAACAGGACCAGATTCGTTCAAACTTTGTGTTAGACGTACCCAAAGTGCAGAAATCCTCTTAATCGTCTGTCAGTCCGTGCCTGGTGTGAATACACACTGGAAGTGCAGCTCATTAATATTCATAATATGAAAAAGATTATAATCGGGCCCACATGGAATCTGTGACTGATGATTTCCACAGAATTAGAGCTCTTGTCATTCACAATGTTTATGTTTATGACATATTTTGGCTAATTCAACCATCCCTTCAGCAACTCTCTGGTCGGTTTAACACATTCTACCGTTTCTAGATCCGTTCCGCAGAAGATTCCATCAGGGCCTGGTTAGAATTCAAGAAAAGTTGGGAAAGAGTATGAGGGTATGTTTACACGACAACGATATGCTTAAAAAGGATACGTTCTTCCATTGAGTTTTCCGCATACAGATGACACCATTGCCAAAACGATCTCCATTCACACGGATCCGTGAAAACGACTTAAAAACGCTGTATTCTGCTGCCAGGTCGTTAGATGGTGATGAAACACTATCGACTGAACACTTAATACGCATGTGCATGACGTCATCAGAGATTCACGTTTTTGTTGTTTACATGGAAACCGTTTTCAAAAACTTGCACTTTGAAACCCGTTTTCATAAGTTTGCGTTTTCAGGCACCCAGAACGCCGTTGCTGTGTAAGCGAACGGCCAAAACACATACAAAGTTTTACGCTTTTAGTTGAAAACGGTGTCGTGTAAACAGCCCCTAAGACAGAATATCTGATATCAGCGGTTCAGTGCGTGTAATGTGTTCACATAGGGCTTTCTTTGTCTCAGATGTGTGGCCGAGAGAAGTCTGCATTTTCTTCTAACCCACTTTCTCTTCGAGTAATTGTTATTAAAAGAATAGAAATGGGGTCAGAACTGGAAGCAGTTCTTGCTTCTCGCCCTGCGTGTAATTAACATTTCACAGCGCATATCTCATTACAGAAGACAAGGCCACTTTTACCGAAAAGAGTGCGATGCATTAAGATTTCACCAGGCTATAATCTGACTTGCTATCATTAAAGAATAATGTAAACCTTCAAGTGATTTAATTGGATGTCTATAGAGACATAATAGAGGAGTTAAAGTCTTTGTTTAGTATTCACTTGAACTGTCTGATTCTCTCTCTGTCTCTTGCTTTTTCACTCACAGCTGAGTGAAGGCCGCAACTAGACTGTGTGGTATGACTACAGATATATTTATATTTATTTAGATATATTGCATTGTTAGGCATAATACAATGTGGAATTTAGGCGTTTATGGCTGTCAAGCCATGATGCAACTTCTGCCACATCAATATGGAAATCAAATGATGTGCGCCTAACATTGGGGACTGAGAATTATACGGTTATACTTATTCAGAATAAGGTTGTCGCAATATAATGGTACTGACCAAAACCGTGATATAAAAAAAATATATATATCATGTTAATACTTCCCTTATGATAATATCGTAAATAATGGTAGACTCCAACATAGTAGGAGTGTCTTGGACCTTAATGCTGGTTGACGCCTGTACAATATGATTTTATTGCAGCACAAAATCATGTCAGAGGAGATTATATACTAAAGCGAGACACTCTACCCACACATGACCTTTTTTGGATTCTGTAAAAAAGATGTGTTAAGTTACGCACACATTTAGTGTTGTTCGACAAATATTCAAAGGCAAAATCTAGTTATTTCAATAGTAATCCACACGATCAGGAATTTCAAGTGAGAGTGAAACATTTCAACATGCAGATTGTATTGGGTTCAGATGAGAATTTGCCACGTTGACCAACAGAAAGCTGCTTGGTTTGAAAATGACTTCTGAATGAGCTGTGCTTCATGCATCCCTACACTACTGACAATAGACAACTGACCATTTTTGCCGAAATTTCAATAATGTATCCTCAACTTTAGACAGTCTGCAGAAAGAGCCGATGTTTTTGTACAGTTAAGGTCCAAATGTTGATATGTGGTTTTTTTTCGTATTCGTCATTTAGTGGCTCTGAATTGTCAAAACACTTCTCAAAATCCTTGCTACGGATGAGAAAAACGCAGAAAATCGAACCAGATTCGAAGTTTCAGAGGCAGTGTGAGGTTGTATTTATTTTTTAACGTGTGGAAATTTCGGACAAGAATTTTGGACTCAGTGTGCAAGGACCTTTATAGCTACAAACCATAAAATCATATTTGGAGCGTGATTCACTGGTTATTAAAAATGAATTTGCCAAAATTAAAAATACTTTCTTTTTTAAAAATTTGCGATAATATCACGATAATATGATAATCATGTAGTGATAATCTGATATTGTGACCCTAATTCTCAACCTGTTCCAAAAAGTACCAGAGCCAACATCACTCAGTTCTGGCAAGGCATTGGTCTGGATGGAAAACTGTAATAAACGTCTCTGGCGCTGCAAAGCTGGTGCTAAATCTACAAGTACTAAGAGATTAAGTATTAAAAGATTTGCTAATGGAAGAGTTGTGAACTGTTCTTAATGTTAATCATTAAAAAGAATGTGAACCAAAATCATTAAATTCTTTTACACCATTTACCCTGGTTTTGAATGTGGCCCATCCCATCAGATTTTAGAGAACTATCATAACTATTGCTATTTATTATATTAGGCCCTGGTTACACCTGGTATTAAGTGTTTTGGTGGATCGGATCTCAAGTAGACGAGGGAGACATATTCCCGTTTACACCTGGTGTTTTAATCTGTCTCTTTTGTCCACTTTGTAACACTTCTGTCCTGATTTCTTTGAGGGGAGGGTTCAATTTACATATGAACGTGACCGAAGACGACGGAAAAACACACAGAGAGCAGCAGCTTTCATTTCTGCTCTGATAGTCTCAACACCAGCCGAACGCTGTGAGTGTGTGTTAGAAATCAGGAATGGTGAGAGAACATTGTGCTTGGTACATTTTTCACCTTCAAACCAAACTTGGGTCTCCAGCCGACAAAGTTTAAATCCCATCTGGCTAGCGCGCTTCCCATAATGTTCACGCATTAAGTCAGTCGGCAGAGAGAAAACGGTCTTTTGTGGCTGTTCCGTCCAAATGAGCGTTTACACTATGAAAGCAATCCGATCGAATGCTTTTCGACTACCTCTAGAAGTGGTCGAAAGTGGACAAGCTTAAAAAGTTTTCGACCCTGTTTAAAACTGTATTTAGTGTCGTCCACTTGTGATCTGATCGACCAAAACACATCTTAATACCAGGGGCCTCATTTATAACTGTTGCGTACGCACAAAACAGGCCCTGAAAGAGGCGTACGCCACTTCCGACGCACAAGTTGTGATTTATAAAAACAAACTTGACGCACCTGCACGCAAACTCTGACCCATGCGTACGAACATTTTGGAGATGGAGCAGTTTGGCGTCACCGATGGTGAGCTGGAGTTAAATGTCTTTTTGGTCACTTTTAGACAGAAAATCTAAAGAAATGTAAACATATACAGAAAGATTATACAAATAATTTCACTCACCAAGCCTGTCACTTGAAGCAAATATCCATCCCTTCTTAAATGTCCATTGGGCCGTTTAGTGAAACTGACGCAAATAACAGTTTAAATAAATAAAATAATGATTAAACTACGTTTTACTTCTGATATAAACATTTAGATTAAATATGCCGTTCAAATTAATGGAGTTAAACACTTAAACATGAAATCATTACTGAGAAGTTACAACATTTTTTATATTCAATCAATATAAATATTTGTTGTGGATGCGATGTTTTTGAACACTTTTCCTGTGGCGTGCTGTACGTGTTTTAATGTTTTAACCACAGAGATAATTGCTTATCATGATCATACCAGATTGTCTGAGAAAATAGTTTCGTGCAAATAATGCCCAAGGCCTATCTGTTTCCATTAAAAATAAATCAATTAAAAATACAATTCGGCCAGTGGAAAATATTGAGAAAAACTTTCTCTGAAATGTATTTTACACTATTTGATTTATGTATTCAAAAACAAAGGCAAGGATAGGCTACTACATGATTTTTATTAATGTAATGTGTCTTGTACCGTTAAACGTTATCATGTGGATGAATAATCATATGCAAATGATATGCAGATGAGGAACTGCATAGTAAAACTAGGCGTTGTAAGCTCCATATATGGTTATTTCGGGGTGGAGACGCATGTGCGCACAATCTTCCATTGACTGGGATTTATAAAGTGAATTCTGCGCAGGTTCTGGCGTACGAACGGTTTTATAAGTCTGAATATTTTTTGCCGTACGCCATTTTTGGCTTTCGGGCGCACGTACACTTTTAGTAAGGATCTTACGCACAGTTTTATAAATGAGACCCCAGGTGTAAACAGGGCCTTATTTACACTGTTTTGAGTCTTTTGTCTTCAATTTAAGTGTAACATGATGTGAAGCTTTTTTTGCAATGAGGCCAGCTTATTCATTTCTATGTTGCATGGGATTAAATGACTCATATCATGATGTAACATTTTGCTTGTACCGCCCAGCCCTCATCGCAACCATGCTGGTTTGCTTAACCAACAAGCGGTTGGGACCATGACGGGAACTTTAAGCACAACAGCTTGTTTTGAAAGACATGTATGAGTGAAAGAGAAAGCGAAGGGAACCAAACCGTGACGCTCGTAAAGCGAGAGACACTTATATGCATCCAGTTTCCAACGAACACAACAATCTCTCACACGGGGTTAAACGAATCCAGGGCTGATCCTTTGCCACAATAAAAGCAAGTCAAGGCTGCAGGAGATTTCCACGTCCATTAAGAGAATGCGGCACGGATGGCTTTAAGCGGCGCGTCGGACCGCGCTGGGATCATTTCCATGGCAGGCTGGCAAGGAGGGAAGTGTTGATGGTGGCAGACAGTGAGAGAAGAGACGCGGAGATATGTGTCAAATTAGTCATGCCGTTCAGGGGCTTGCGTGGCTTTATCTCAGGACAGTCTCACTCCCACCCCCCCACCCAATGCCCTGGGACTCGCGGGGTGAGAGTGCTGTGAATGCCTAACATACACACACACACATACAGCTTTTGCAGCTGGAATCATGTGCGAGACATTACGATATTGAGCAGAGCATGAAAAGTATTTTGAAATGTACACAACGCCTGTGGTATGTTTTTATTTTCCTCCCAGTCGTTCACACCTCCAGTATGGAAGCAGGTTTGCGGGGAATGTCGAAAGCTCTCTCAGCCTAGACCAAAGATTGTTGGCAAAACAGTAGCTTTCGCCTGTTTCTGTTTTGTTTAACTCTAGGCAACAAGAACAAGACCTTCAGGAGTCATGCCAGATTACCCACTAACTACATCAGAAAGAGGCTCGTATAAATTAAAGGGAATATTACCAAGAAATAAGCTTCACTGTCTGGAAGATCTGAAAGGTGTCCTTTAGGGAGAAATTAGCGCGATGGCTCTCGCACGTCGGAGCCCGTGTCTGTTTTATTTTGCTCCCTAACGAGCCGTCGTGGCCATACGTGATTGAGATTTTTCATTATTGTCGCACACAGATGGCCATTAGTTAGATGCTACCTCAGCCAGACACGGGCTGTCTTTGTCCTACTGAGAAATACTGCACATGCCGTCTACAGGGGCTCTCAAACATTCAGCCTGCCGCAACGACAGTCTCAAAACATGAGGCGCAGCTAGAAAAAAATATGGATTGCATCCCAATTAACAAACTTTTCTCCTTAAAGAACTCACTCACTTTTTTTTTTCTTCTTGGAAGCAGCAGGAGTTAAATTAAGTGTCCAAAACAAGTAAATCAGTGTTGGAGGAAACTACTGTAGCCTGTCAAGCTACAAGCTAGTCAGAATTTAAAGTAGTTCAGCTGCAGTAAATGTACTTAAAAAATAATATATATATATATATATATATATATATTATTATTATTTTTTTAACTACCCTAAACGACACTAATGCCACTAAAGCTAAGGAGGCTAAATCTTTTTAAAATATGCCAAATGAATCAAACTTGAACAGAAGAGTGGAATTATTAAGATATTTGAAAGTCTGTTATGCCCATCAAGGCTGCATTTATTTGATGAATCATTTTTACAATTTAACATAACTGTTTTCCATTTTAACATTTGAAAATGTAATATATTTCTGTGATAGCAAAGCTGAATTTTCAGCATCATTACTCCAGTCTTCAGTGTCACATGATCCTTCAGAAATCATTCTAATATGCGGATTTGCTGCTCAAGAAACATTTCTCATTATTATCAATGTTGAAAAACGATTTTTCTGCTTAGTAATATTGTGATTGGACACACTACTATTGAAAAGTTTAAGGAAAATTAATACTTATATTCAGCAATTAAACACTGATAATAAGGAAAATCATTAATACTTGAGCACCAATGACAAGTGATGATAATTGAGCACCAAATTAGCATATTATAATAATTTCTGAAAGATTGTGTGCAACTTTTAAATTGTAACAGTATTTCACAATATTACTGTTTTTACTGTATTTTTTTATCCAATAAATGCAGCCTTGGTGAGCATAAAATACTTTTTTTAAAAACAAACACAAAAAACACTTTTGAACGGTAGTGAAAAATTGCACAAATGATACAACTAGGATTCAATTCAAATGACTATAGAAAGCAGTAATGAACCGCAGCGTTTACTTAATTTGCAGCTATAAATATGGTCCACAGGGACTCAAATTGGTGAATTATTTTTGGAATGTTCCTGTTCCTGTCAAAGCACATTTGATAAAACTACAGCTCACTCAGCAATAGCGTTAAGTGCGTAATACAATGTGGCAGCTACTTGTTTGAAAAAAAAGTTATTTGTAACTGGAAAAGTTTTTTGTTTTTTTTTACTTCGATAATTGGCTATTGCAAAATGGTTGCAGAGAACAATGTCTGTGCAGTTCTGTGTGATGCTTCAAACTGTTGCATGGTGATGCCATATAAATCCTTGGATTAAGCCATTTTCCCGACAGAAATTCTTTGAAATCAAGCTATTTATGAAATTCTTGGGTTTAAACCAACATATTTTTTATCCGTCTCACTGCCTTTCTTTTTATTCGAACACATTAGGGGCCAGAATCATAGTGCCAAATCAAAACCAGCAGTGTGTGCGCACATAAGCTTAAACCCCAGAGGTCATCTTTAATGATGCCAGCAGTTTAGTGAGGCTAACCCCTTAATCCACACAGGGTCGCGAAGCATCAAAGCAATCCATGGTTTGTACAACTGTCAGTAATGAGGATAATGATGTAATTTCATTTAAAAAACAATTTAGACTACAACTTTAGAGAGATTTCTTGACATTATCATCATGATTTTTGACATCATGTGTAGATACACATTTAACATTGAACTTTAATAAAGGTTTTAATGCATTTTAATACATTTTGTGGAGATTACTGAAAGTCACCAGGTTGTACTTGCGCGGACCCACAGCTTCACTGCTCATATATTTACTGCTCTGGCTCTTTGATAATGTGTTTATGGGCACTGGCAGGCCGTTCGGTTCAGGGCAGGGAAGTAGTGTGCTCTCTCTCTCGCTCGCTCGCTCACTCATACGCACACGTGCACACGGCGCACAGATTCAAAGCCTCAAAAATTCAAACTAACATTAAAATTGTTTTATGTGTAAGATCCAGTGAACTCCATTATTTTCCTGCACTATTTGCTTGAATAATTGAAGAAAGAGAGCTGAATTATGGATAAAGTGTACAGTCTGAAAAAGGGGTTCATGCGCAGCCTTGGGCAAAAGCCAGTCCTTAATGATGTCTGGAGTTGGTTGAGGAGAACTCGTTAGCTGGAGAGTAATTTTCCAAAGGATTAAAAAGCATCTTTTAAAGCAGCAGGCCGGGCTGCCGGAATGTCAGGGAAACACCCCCCTTCAAAAGCAAAGCATTTCACATTTCAGAGGGGAAGAAATTGTTACAGTAATTTCTTTTTTGATCTTACAGTGAATTAATCATTTTGTTAATTATTAGTTTAACATAATTGTCTTTGGAATTGACGCCTTAATTGCTCTGTTAAATTGTTATTCAACAGTCTCAGTAAATGTCAGTTTCTGGCTGTTTTGTCAGTTTCTGTAATTGGTACATAATGATTGAAGCTTATTGACTCGTCACTGTTGATGAAGCGTAAGAGACTAAATTAGCAGGCATTTATTCAATTACTGCGTCTTTTTAGCCAACTGTCTTGTGGGCTGTGTTTGCTGGAGATTTCAGGGAAATAAAATACATGTAAATAATATATATATATATTTTTATGACTAATATACATATTTTATTTGGACGTCTTGAATGAACACTGATACTGTTTGAATAAAAGCACACTCTGTTTCAGGTAAAAGATATTATTAAACAGAGAGTTCCTGGATTTGGATACTGACCAAATATAACATTCCAACTGTGCTAAAATATAAAATAATTACGATAACTACTTTCTTTGTACGTCTACGAACGTCTTTGTACACTACCGATCAAAAGATTTAAAAAAAAATGTTTTTGAAAGAAGTCCCTTCTGCTCCCCAAGGCTGAATCTGTTTGATCAGTGAACAATACAGTGAAAACATGTTTAAAATATTTAAAATTTTAAATAACTGTTATATATTTGATGCAGAATTTTCAGCATCATTACTCCAGTCTTCAGTGTCACATGATCCTTCAGAAATCATTCTAATAACTTGATAAATTCGTCATAAACGTAACGTAAAAGGAAAAAAACTTGATAAATCCTAATAACAAATCATCTAATATACTGATTTGAAATATAATAGAAATAGTTTGTAACATTATAAATGTCTTTCGGTCAACTGGTCAAAATCAACCTTGCTGAACAATTTTATGAAATATAACATTTGAAAAGTAGTGTAAAATCAAATGGAAAGATGTCACTTATTCACTTTGCTTGATAAAATGGGCATCTTTAATATATATAACAGGACTCAAGGCTGAGGGAAAAACTTTTAAAGTTGAAGTGTATAATTTCTGCACCACTAGCCACAGAATTGTACGGGGGTCTGTAAGAAAAAGTCTCATTGTTAGACTTTAAAGTTTGAAGATTTACACAGCCGGTCTGTGGAGGTGACGTTTGCGCGCGGCAGCATATAAACAACCTTGCCGAGTCAGTGGGGAGTCTTCCTGCAGTTAGAAAGCCATGAGAGAAACCAATTACACACATTTGTCTAATTATCCAATCATAAAGTCATTATCGGTTTGGCACCTTATTAACATGCCTTGGCTAACACGCAGTCGCTCATTTGGCCCGCACTGTGGGCTAAAGTTAGATAGCTGATAATAATCACCCCTGTCAGACTAGTCATTAGCCCTGAGCTGTTCACTAACTACAGGCTCACTTGCTGCTACCTACCACACTAAAGTAAACTTCACGACCTTGAACCCACCATTCAGGATCTATTCAAGCTGTAGAGATAATAATATAGTGTTGGGGAGTAGCTAGTCTCGCGTAGCCAGACCTTCTTCTGGACTCCATCGCAGCTTTCATTGGCCAAGGACCGCCCAGAGGCCGTTGTGTTCCGCATCATGTTTAGGGGCGTGACCATTTAACTTTGATGCCTCTACAATAACAGAACGGTGTGTACTTTACATATTTCACATACTTTTGAAAATCCGACGTTTAGTTGATCCTGATAAGTGCTTATAATCACAGTTGTAAACACGACTGCTTTCTTTTTCCATGAGGGGGTTTGGCATTACGGCATCTTTGTTTCCAGGCGGAACGTTAATGAACGCGACACACACGTCTCACGGAAATCATTTTGAATTTAACCAATCAGACTCCTGAAATGTTTCCAATTTGTGTCCCATATGCATCAGACATTCAGCCAGCGGTCTGTGGCCGTGACGTCTGAGGCTGAGACTATAGGGAGTAGCTAAATAAAATTAGCAATGATGCTAACTTGCATTTTTCAGTAGTGTGATAGTTGTTCTGCTTAAAGGGTAAAGTAAAATATGAATCAAAAGTTCAAGTTTGAAATAGAATTTTATAAAAATAAAAATAATTTGTTTAAAAAATGACCCCAAACTTTTGAACAATAGGGTACTGTATATAAAAGTTTATTTCCACACTTAAATAGTTTCAATGTGGTTAGTGACTTGTTTTTAGCTTGTAATGAAGCTAACTACTTTTTACAAAGAGTAGCTTGACTGTACATTTTAGATTGTGAGTTGTACATTTTCAGAGTAGTTTTCCCCAACATGTAAGGGAATATACAGCATCTTTCCTACTGAGATTTAGGCTATATGTAACGGCGAGACACCGTTGAGAAGCCGTGAGAAATGAGAGAAAACAGGTAAAAGGAAAAAGAGAAGGAGAGTGTCATCTCAGCACATTCATAATTGATAAGTCCAGAATCCCAGAGGGCGCGTGATGCAACAGAAGTTCCAGATTGTTCTCTTCATCCACTCTCTGCCAGTCAGAGGGCCGTGCTGAGATAGGAGAGAGCGGGCCGAACGTGAGAGCCGCGGCGCACAGATGTTGGTGCATCTGTGTTAGTGAGGGGAACTGGGCGAACGCTGCACACACGCATAGACACGCAACAGCAGGAAGGACTGATGCAGAAGACAAAACTACTGGACTGCTCATTGTAGGGAAAAAAAAGGGAAAAAAATCCCAGAATTACAAAAATGAGGCCATGATCTAATGTTCTAAATATCTAACGCCCTGTTTACACATTACGTTCAGTCGACTTTGGCATTGCTGTCGTCTCAGTCAGATCACAAGTAGATTGACTGAGACACATTACTGTTTACAGTTTTTTATGACCCCCTGTATTATAGTATAATGCATTTCTCATGGCTGCTGGTCTCCGAATAAAAAAAACCTTGGAAGAGATGGAGGAGGGTGGAGTCAAACTTAGATCTGAGTGTGAAAACAGCCTTAAAACATGCACTGAATGATTGAGAATCAGAAGCCCTTGAAACCGCAACGGCAGAAGACAGACGAGGGCTGCATTAATGAAAAATGAATGAAAAACTCTACAATTACAATTACACTGCACATCTGCCATTTGCTAAGCATTATTCACACTGCTGCCTCATGACAGCATTGTATTGGCTGTGTGACATCCATTCCAAAACATTTGTCTACAGTGCCAGCTTTATAAAATCTTCATTATATGAGTCTGACACAGATGAAGGTGACTGTAGATAATGGGGCTTTATTCCGCACAGCACAGTCAAGGTATAGACAGACAATCAGTTTGTCTCTATAAAGATGCACAGCTGTGTTTCTGCACATTCAAAGCACCCGTATTCACAGGCCAATAAAGACCTTCTTTGTTTTAGCTGGCATGAATAGACTGGCCTCTGATTGTCGTTTTATCTTCGTGAGGTTTGTCTCATTTAGAAGAGCTTTTTGTTTTGTTTTCTCAGTCTCTGACTGATTTTCCTGTGAGGAACAATAGTGAGCTTTCTTTGTTTTAAACCAAGAACGTCTGAAGGCCTAATATCTATGTAAGACAAGTCAATAAGAAGGAATAAAAGACAAAGTTTGATGTTGTTCCTTTGAACAGAATTCTACAACCTTAAGAAATTGAACTTTCTAAAGATGGAGATGCAACACAAAAGTGGTCATCAGCAGTCAAGACTCTGAAGCGGACTGTCTGACACTTAAGAAGGGAGAACTAATGCAAATGTATTAAAAAAAAGTAAAGTGTAACATGTATGTTCTGTTTTTTCATCATTGAGCTTTGGTTTTCACCGTCTGCCTGGCCGTCTGTGTTCCTTATTAGTCTCCTTGGTTGTTTGCTCTACACCTGTACTGTTGTACCTTGATTTCTCTGAGTATTTAAGTCCTTAGTTTCCTCAGTTCTGTGTTCTGCGTATTTAACTTTTTGTTGCAAGTTACCCTGGTTATTTCCAGCGTGTTCCATTTTTGGTTTATGATTATTATGTTTTTGTTCTATTCCTCGTGATCGTGCACTGCATTGCAGAAACACGTATCAGAAAGATATTTGAGATTGTTTTTGAGAGACTTAATATTATAAATAAAAATGTAGTCTTGCACTATTTGAGTAATCAGCATAAAGTCTGATCCACTTCACTGCTTATTCTGTTCAAAGAAGCACCACGTTATGTAGAAAGGAAAATACTGTAACCAAACACATTTTTTTAACATGACATTTAGTTTATCTGAATACAATAATATATATATATATATATATATATTATAAGCAATAAACGTAATTAATAAGCAATTTTGGCCTATGATTGTACAGAAAACACTACAGAAATGTGGAAATGTATAATTAATTTAACTGTAAAATTGTAAATATTTATAACATATAATGTTATTATATGGCAGCATATAATAATATATGTGCTATTTACATATTTATACATGCAATTTACACTAAGTGAAAATAGCAATAGATTCTATTTATACCATGTAAAAATAGCATAAGTGTAAATAGTTGTTATGTTATTTATACTTATAAATAGTGGCAGATACTATTTGCACCCCAGTGTTATTGTACATTAAATGGTATGCAATTATAACCGAGTGTAAATGATTATATTTATTACAATTATTAAATGGATTCCACCTTATTTGGACAATAAAGCCCTCCCTACACCTACCCCTAACCGATAAATACTATTATTAAACACATGTTAGACACTTTATTTCCACTTTTCAAATATATTCTTCATTTTTATTGAAAATAAATGTCTTTCTCATCTGATATGTGATGGGAAAAGGGAGTGGAGGCTAGAATATATATATATATATACTTTAGTGATCATAAGTTATTGTTACATTCTCCATGTCATCCTCTTGGTATACGAATGATTTGAGTGCACTCAAAGCTGAGGGAAGGAGCATTAAGCGCTTGTATAAAAAATCTGGTCTCACAGTTCATAAATTGATGTTTGAACAACACCAGCTGACTCTGCATTAAAACCACCAAAGAGACTATTCACATATGATCAATGAAGGTGCAGCAAACCCAAGGAAATTATTTAAAACAATCAACAAACTTCTTAAACCTCATAATAAAAATACATGTCCTTCTGTAGAGATGTGTAACAAACTCAACAAATACTTTAGTGAGAAAGTCCATAATATCTACAGCTCTATTGCTTCTGGCTCTTCTTTGCCGTCTACTGAGTCTCATTCTAAAAACTCACTTTCCACTTCCTTTTCTAATTTTGTCACTGTCAGTATAGATGTTTTAAAATTGTTCATGTCTATGAGCTCATCCACATGTTCTCTCGACCCCTTGCATTACTGAGGTTCTAAAAAAGAACCATGCTTATGACCTTCCATCACTGCAATTATTAACAATTCCTTAGCTACTGGCCAGGTTCCTGTGGCCCTCAGACGGCTACTATCACACCAGTTCTTAAAAAATCTGGTTGTGATGCTGAAGATTTATCCAACTATAGGCCTATTGCGAATCTACCCTGTTTGGCTAAGGTCCTTGAACGAGTCGTTGTTGGCTAGCTACAGCAATATCTGTCCAAAAACAATCTATTAGAACCGTTCCAGTCTGTATTTAGATCTGGACACAGCACAGAGACTATGACCTGCTTACTTCTGCCAACAGGGGTGCTGGCAGCATTTTAGTCCTGCTAGACTTTGGTGCTGCTTTTGACCCTATATGTCATACCATCCTTCTGGATAGGTTGCGTGTTTAGTTAGGCATCTCTGATGTTGTGTTTGAATGGTTAAGTCCTAACTCACTGATTGTTTTCAATTTGTCTGTCTGGAAAAAACAAACAAATACGAGCCAACATTAGTTCAACAGGGTGTCCCGCAGGGGTCAGTACTTGGACCCATTTTGTTTTGCATATAGTGTTGCCTCTTGGTGACATTATTAGTATGGTCTGGGGTTCCATTGTTATGCTGATGATACTCAGATCTATGTCAGCACATACCCTGATCCTAATCATGCACTTACATCTCTCACTACCTGTCTGGAAGAAATAACGGTGTGGATGCATGACAATTACCTTAAACTTAACAAATCTTAAAAACCGAACTTCTAGTTCTTGTTGGTATGCCGACAGCTTTGCATAAATGCATTCATCTAATTTGTTTACTGATTCTGACTTTGCGTCTCCATCATCACAAGTGCGCAACCTTGGTGCTATTTTGTTTTCGAAATTGCCGTTTTTCAATCTCAGAAATATTGCCAGACTACAACCTTCTCTATCTCTGCCGGATGCGGAAGGCTTATCCATGCCTTTACGTCGAGGCTAGATTATAGTGATGTACTTTATTCTGGTGTCCATGAAAAGTATATCAAGAAATTTCAGTACATTCAGAACTCTGCAGTACGTGTCGTGTACAGACCTACAACTGCTTGCCAGCATATTTCCCCTGTTCTTAATGAACTCCATTGGCTTCCAGTACAGGCACGTATTGATTTTAAAATCTTTATTTTAACATATAAGGCTCTTTATGCAAAAGTTCTGGCATACCATTGTAATTCACGCCAACTCGCTGTCTCTGCTCTTCTGACTCCTTTACTCTTCAGCAGCCCAATTTCAAATTGAAGTCTATGGGTTGACAGGCTTTTTCTGTTTTAGCTCCACAGTTGTGGAATAAACTTCCTATGGCTATTAAAAATTCCCCAACACTGGACTGTTTTAAGAAGTCTTTAAAGACCCATCCTTTTAAAGATGCTTACTGTCTTTGCACCACTGAAGTAAAACACACAGTACAATGCCTGTTAAACCATTAAACATTCTTCCTCAAAAGCACTCACTGTAGCAGCTTGGGACCCTTTAAACAACCTTGATGCCAGCAAAACTCTTGCTGACTCCTGGAAGTTTTGCAAAGCCATCCAAATAGATTGAAATGGTTGAGTTTCAGCAAGAACTTGCTAGTTTTGTGGAGAAAATCAGTGAGTGTGCAATCTGATGTTGAGAATACAAGAGACAAATTGTCGATAAATGTAAATAAGTCCCAATAGTGCAATGAAGTGAGTGTTCTGTCCGTAAAGATGTTCTCTGAGATGACTAAGAGAGCACACACACACACACACACACACACACCTTGCACATTTCCACCGTCCGTTTGCTACACATTCACTCCCTCTTCTTGTCACTTTCAGGTCATAATGTGACATGACACCAGTGTGCAGTGTGGCCGGCTAGCCAAACCTGAGCGTTTAACTTCAATGAATCTCATTTGCTCCTGGCTGCTCACTTACGCTGACACACACTGGCACCGTCAGCCTCCATCAGCCATCAGAAGAGGAGCATGTTCTGAAGCTTGACTGTTATCTCTCACACCTCAGTCCAGACTCGCATCGAGCCTCAGACCACCTCGAGGGCTGCGCTAGCCGTTTGTGAGCTCGTACTTAAATGGACCACACTAGGTGTTTGGTAACTTCTAATAAGTTTGTAACTAATTCAAATTGTTCATAATGCTAGACTTATTTAGCAGTTACTATCTGTGAACGAATGCTTATTGCTTATTAACTTATTATGGCATCTGCCTTTATCCAATAAGGAGCCTGCAAAGAAATGAACACTTATAATCAGCAAGGATGCATTTAATCGATCAAAAGTGACATTGCATACTTTATGTATGTTAGAAAATCAACTTCAAAGAAATGCTGTTCTTTTCACTTTCTATTCAAAGGAATCCTGGAAAAATATTTCATAGCAAAAACTGTTTACAACATTGATAGTAATAAATGTTATTTTAACGCAAAATCAGCATATTGGAATGATTTCTGAAGGATCATGTGACACTGAAGACTGGAGTAATGATGCATAAATTACATTTTGAAATATAATAAAACACAAGGCATTTATTTTTAACTGAAATAATTGTTCACGATATTACTGTTTTTACTTTTGACCAAATAAATGCAGCCTTTGTGAGCATAAAACTTCTTTAAAAAAAATTCCACCAACCCCAAACTTTTGATAAATAATAATGATGAAATATGCATGTAATGAATGGTGTATTTAAATATGCATATAATGTACGTAAAGTTCGCAATATGTTGTCAGATTTATGTCATTGTTATAACCCTCCACTTTGCCATAGCTCTCATCAGCTGCGTTCCTCACAATTGCCATGTCACGACTGGTCACCTGACACCTGGGAGTCAGGGAACCAAAAATTTATTTTGGGGTTGAAACATCAAAAGCTTGAAGGATACATACTTTTTAAATAATATAAATTTATTTAAGAGCTTCAGCAGAAAGGAAGATTGATAATGAATAACAACTTAACTTTTGTTCTGCTCATCACAAAAAGCTGTTGTATGACAGAAGACATAGAATACAGTGCATGAATCATATGGACTATTTTTATGTTTAGCTTGACAGTATATATCTCCATTCACTGTCCTTGTATAGAACAGAGCAGCATGGACATTCTGCCCAGCATATTATAAGAAATTATAAGAAAACTTGCATTTTTGGGTTAACTACTCTGTAAAGATATTCTTACAGACAATTCAACATAAGGAATAGAGCTGAACGATTCTGGATAAATTGTGAATCATGATTATCCAACGATTCTTTACAGAAAACTAAATAAAAATAAAAATTGTTCTGACAATATATTTACTGCTGCAGTCTATTTAAAAATGTTAAATTAATAAAAATAGTAAAAAAAAGTTTGAATGAATGATTCAATGACTCACTCATACAGACTTCACTTGTTTTATTACTGGATGAATCAGCATCTTTGAATGAATCTCTTGAATAAATGATTCAATGACTCACTCATAAAGACTTCTGCTGTGTCCTTTGAAGGCCGCATTCGAAGGCCGATTGCGTAACCGCGGTCGAGATGAAGGCTGTCTAAATTCGAAGGCTCCTTCAAATGCGTCCTCCATTTCCCATGAAATAAAGGATACAACAGATGGATCCTTCACAGCCTTGCCTATCCCAGAATTCATTGCGCATCGGTGACTGCAGGATTTTTTTTAGAGAAATTGCTGAATTACACATTTAAAATGTAAATATTAGGTTTCAACTTACTTAAATGTAAAAATAAAAATAAAAAGTGGTTCAAATGGCGACATATCTAAGAAGCTATTATATATAGTTTATACTCTTTATTGCATACAGCATGGACCATGGTGAACAAATTTAGTCAGTTTATGAACCCTGTTTTGTTTTCAGACAGTTTATTAATATAACTTTTAAAAAAGTCCAGTACAAATGTTACTGTCACTCATCAACGGCAGCTCTCATAGTTTCTGGGCGACAAGAACAGTCTTCCGTAGGCTAGACCGTCCCATTTAACAAAGCTCAGTCTGGCATTCGAAGGATGCAGCCTTTAAATTTAGACACAGCCTTTACTTGTTTTATTACTGGATGAATCAGCATTTTTTAATAATCTCTTGAATGAATGATTCAATGACAAATACATTTTTGAACAGTCACTTGTCGCCACCTACTGTTGTAACGATGTAACTGATCTTTATTTGAAGTGTCAAGTTACTTTCAAAAAGTGATTTACTCTGTTACTCTCCCTTCATATTAATAAGCTCTGTTGCTTCATGTTAGTAAACTATAAATGAATAAAAGTTAGATACTTTTCAAAGATCTCATCTTTGCTTCTTATTTAATAAAATCAGTTGTATAATCAGTTGTCTATGAATAGTTTTATCTGTAATAGTATTATACACGTATAATATAATATCATATGATCATCTTCCATAGTTCTGAAAAGGTCAGAAGTTGAAGATTTCCTGAGAGTTTTATTGGTAAAAGACTTTGTTTGCTCATTGGGCCACAATTCCTCATTCAGAAGAACCCCTCATTTATTAAATTACTCATATTATGATTAAACAGACCCAGATTTTGACATGAGTGACATGCTTTTCCTTGCCCTCTGATTTAATCGAAATGCATGACTCTTAGTAAAGGATATTTTGCATTTACTTTATCTATGAAATCTTTCTAGCTGCCAGACATCCTGGATATCAAAGCAGATTGCAGATACAGGAACTAAATTGCTATTTCATCAAATTAAGGTTTATTAAGATAAAACGATGCTTTGATAAGCCCAAATATCAGGAAGTGTGAGACAAGAGCAAAAAGGCAATCTTCCCCCCTCTTAAAAACAACATATTGTAAAATGCCTGGAGCTAGAGACTTCGAATGCAGAATAAGTTCTCAAAGAAAGTACAGTATCGATCATGAAGGAAAAACATGGGATATGTGTGCTGTAGTAGAGAGTACAGCAGTCATCTGGCAGGGAAATAAAGGGTTCTGGCCCTTTGAAGATGACAACTTCACCAATTTGCAGTTAATTATGTCACAGTCATAACTTTGGGATTCGCACATAAAGAAGTGACATATGATATCAGCTGGAAGAAGGTTTGTTTCGCATCCGTCTCCACTAAAAGTACTTTTATCTTGGCTGTGAGAAAACTAATGAGGAAATTAATGTCTCTGTAAGCAATATGCCATTTTTAGGCCATGTATCTCCTCAAAATGTTTGGAAAATGTCTCAAGCTATTTCATCAGCCATTACAATTACAAGCAATTTTATTAACACTAAAGGAGATGGGGAATTACGTAACCACTGCAGAATCAAAAGTCTGGAGTCAAATAAAAGACATGTACAGAGAGCGTAAGTTTGTGCGTGCATGTGCGTGTGTGTGTGTGTGTGTGTGTGTGTGTAGCTTCAAGGAGGAGGAAAGAAACGTATTGTAAAATGACTTCCATGAAAATACACACAGTATGCTGAGTGTCTGCCCCAGTAACAGTGTTTACATACATAAGAAAAAATTGATTAATACTGGAAATTTGTCATATTCTGATTATGTTGTCATGTAAAACAAGTGCCATAACCAGATTAATTCAATATTCCAGTTCCTGAAAATCTGAATATTACATCTAGCATTTTATTTTTTATATATATACTTTTAAAATAATCCAGTTTTCATATATACAGAAATATTCCAAATGTCGTGAAGCATGTAAACCTCTGTGTGAGAATTAAGGCTTAATCAGAATATTGACAAACAATAATGTGTCTGTAACCAGAGTCAGTTTCTATTTGGAAGTTAGATGTAACACAGTGAGCCAGCATTCATCTCAGACTTAGCGTCAATAATGGTTTTTATATATAAAAGTGATATACTGTAATAAAAATAATTGTTTATAACAATTAGCTACTTTTATACTAATTATGCATGAATAATCTCCCCACCTGCAGTAGTTCTCAAATCTCTTTCACACTACAGTAGAATTCAGATATTACAAATTTAAACACGTTTTGCTAGAAAACACTGAATGTTGTGCAAGTTGTACGGACTACTTTTATGATGCGTTTTGTTCTTTTTGGAGCGTCTTTTAAATATTTTTTTTTATGGAAAAAAGAAAGGTGGAGCGACATGGAGGTTAGCAAAAAAATAAATCAGGAGACAAAATTACTATTCCTTTTACTAACGAAAAGAAAACCCTGTGTGATGCTAAATGGAAACATTTAGCCAGGAATAGATAGAAATAAGCAAACAACAGCAAATATGTGCGTATCATTGTATAGAGAGCAGGGATATCAGGCTGTACGTGTAGCATGAGCATTATGGAACTAATTGTGAGGCTGGATGAATAATGAATAACGGAGGAGATGTGCTTCCTGGAACTGCGTTGAGCCGAGCCAAGCAGATCCCTGATGAAGCCCACAGCTTCCTCTCCCTGCGTTTGCCTCCAGGTGAAAAATCTGCCATCTCCCCCCTCCTCCCTCCCTCCCTCCCCCTCCTCCTCCTCCTCCTCCTCCTCCTCTTCCTCCTCTACTACTGCTGCAGCCATCTTAGCCGATACAAAACACAGCACTATAAAACACAGGCCTGGACCAAGAGCCTAGAAATAGTACCTTTTGCATGAAATTTGAGTTTCTAATGTAAAATAAAATAATAATAAAGTGGAAAATTAACAATCATATTTGATGTAAAACAAATGACGATGAAGTTGTGAGGGATACAGTATAGCAAGTTACATTTGCGCTGTTTGTGTAACTTTTTGTTTGATCAACTGATGAAACACTGGAAAAAAATGATACACTGAAAAAAAAAAATATACTGTTGATTGATATGACTGTTGATATAGAAAATGTTGATTATATTGGTTTAAAATTATTGATGATCTCTCCTCCAAAATGTTTTTGATGGCACTGCTCAGTTTGGAATAATTATTTGAAAGAAGTCTCTCCTGCTCACCAAGGCTGCATGTATTTAATAAAAAATACAGTAAAAACAGTAATAATGTGAAAAATTATTACAATTTTAAATTTATTATTTATTTATTCCTGTGATCAAAGCTGAATTTTCAGCATCATTACTCCAGTCTTCAGTGTCACATGATCCCTCAGAAATCATTCTAATATGCAGATTTAGTGCTCAAGAAACATTTATTATTATTAACAATGTTGAAAACAGTTATGCTGCTTCATATTTCTATGGAAACATGGACTTCCTTCCTTCTTTACTGACAAAAAAAAAAAAGCAGCAAAACATTTTTCAACACTGATAAGACAACATGTTTCAGGAGCAGCAAACGATATATTAGGGTATGTTTACATGAAATGAAAAATGAAAAAAAGTTGAAAAGTTTTGTGTACAGGGGTGCGTTTCCCGTACAACTATATAGCTCGCTGCTTAACTACCATAGTACGATGCATCGTTGGAGAAATCAACTAGCTAGTCACGACTGTTTCCCGAAACCGTCTGTCGCAAAGTATCGTTCAACCACGTTGGTTTATGACGTCTCGCACGTGGTGGACTAATAACTTATTTTAATTAATCTGTTTGAGATCGAATTAACGCTAGATTTTGTCATATAAGTTACAGACATAGCATCTGAAGACCATTTCAAATTTTTCTCAGTTATTTTGCTTTATTACCAGACTCAATATTTGGCTCGTTCTTACATAGTAGAGCACGTTCGCACATGCGCAGTCTTCAAAAACGGTGCTTTAAATCTCTTGACAAACTAAAAGACATAAATTACATTTGTATGTATTCTAAATAAATAACACGGGTTGTACTGAATGTCAGCTTGCTTATTTTGCTAAAGATAAGGATTTATTCAGTCTACATCTCATGTAAACTAGAAACTATGCTTCTAACCACAGCTCGAGAGCTGTCGTTCCAACCACACAAGTTTGCGATGATGTTTGCGAACGTTCGTTTGAACGATGGTTTCGGGAAACACCAAATCGTTGAACTATGCTGATAACGACGGAACTTGCGACCATAGTTGGCTAACGATGCTTTCGGGAAACGCACCCCAGGACGGTTCTGTGAAAGCGACTAAAAGCGCTGTATTCTGCTGCCAGGCCAGTAGTTGGCGATGTTACTTTGTAAAGAAACACTAAGCGCCTATAGACTGAACACGTAATACACACGCACATGATGTCACCATTCTCACAAATGTCCATTTTTGTAGTTTACACAGAGACGATAACGGGATCATTTTCAAAAGTGTGCAATTTCAGGCCCCAAAAACCCTGTTGTCATTTTTATTGGAAACGGTGTCATGTAAACATTACAATGATTTCTGAAGGATCGTGTGAATAAATTACAGTGGCCTAATACATTTACATTTTTCTTTTAAATTGTAACATTTCACAGTGTTACCATTTTTACTGTATTTTTGATCAAACAAATGCAGCCTTGGTGACTTCTTTCAAAATCATTAAAAAGAAACTGGTATTGTAAGTGTGAGATGTTTCTGCTAATACTAATAATGCGTTGAATCTGCAGTATGTTATAAAAAGAAAGTTTTATGTGTAAAAGTAACCCTCACATGGTGTAAATTGGAGCTCTCGTGCCATGGCACAGGAATCCAGACGCGCAGTCAGTCACCTTTTCAACACATCCACTGCTGACCTGCTTCAGGAAACAAGAGGAAGGATTTCCAGCCCGCAAGGAAGGAACAATGACAATTAGATTCAAAGCCAAGGGCCCTGAACCCGACCAGTGCAAAGTCTAAACTACCATAATCCTCTTACATCTTTTCAGCACTAAAACTGCAGCTTTTATTGGTAAATACCCATATCAACTTTGTTGATTCTCATTTTATTGTAGCACTAAACCTGTCTTCCATATGACTGAGAAAGTTGAAAGCTCACTTTTTTTCTCATCTGAATAAACAACACTTCAATCTTATCATCAGACAAGGAGGATTTCCAGAAACGTGCGTGGGTGCTTAATACCCGCTTTTATACCCTTCAACAAACAAATCTGATGACAAGTGCTTGTTAAAAAGGCTTTTGGTGTCTGAGGATCTGAGCGCCCATCTGCACGTGACTACGCTTTCCCTCAAAATCTCTACTTACAGTTTGGCCACAGGAACAAGGATCAATTTGTAGAAGTTGTTCTTCTCATTAGATGCAGACTTACATTACATCTACACTGCCGCTCCAAAGTTTTGGATCGGTAAGATTTTTCAGAAGTCTCTTCTGCTCACCAAGGCTGCATTTATTTCATAAATAAATAAATAAATAAATAAACAGTAATATTGTTAAATATTATGACAATTTAAAATAACTCTTTTCTATTTTAATATATTTTAAAATGTAATTTATTTATGTGATCAAAGCTGAATTTTCAGCATCATTACTCCAATCTGCAGTGTCACATGATTCTTCAGAAATCATTCTATGCCGATTTGATGCTCAAAAAACATTAACTATTATTATCAATGTTGAAAAAAAAAAATCTGGATTTCTTTGATGAATAGAAAGTACAAAAGAACAGCATTTGAAATATTTGAAATATAATATAATCTATATAATAATATACAATCTTTTCTAACATAAATGTCTTTACTGTAACTTTTGAAAAATTTAATTCACACTTGATGAATAAAAGTAAAGATTTATTTTATTTATTTCCCCCAAAAAATTTTATAAAAATTATTCCTCACCCCAAACTTTTGAACGGTGGTGTTAAAAGCTTTCTATTTCAGAGAAATGCTGTTCTTTTGAACTTTCTATTCATCAAAGAATCTTGAAATAAAAATGTAAATAACTGTTTTTAACATTGATAATAATAAGAAATGTTTCTTGAGCAGCAAATCAGCCTATTAGAATGATTTCTGAAGGATCATGTGACACTGAAGACTGGAGTAATGATGCTGAAAGTTCAGCTTTGCCGTCACAGTAATAAATTACACTTTACAAAATATTCACATAGAAAATATTTCACAATATTACTGTTTTTTTTTTATGTTGTTTTTCATCAAATAAATGCAGCCTTGGTGAGCAGAAGAGACTTCTTTTAAAAACAATTTCTGGAAAAGAACAAGGCCGCTCTCCTTCAAATGCTGCTTATGAAAGCTTTACGCACTTTTGTGCGTAAGAACAAACACCATTTTATAACATCAAAGTTTCTCATTAGAGGCGGACGCACATTGGACTCTGATCAAACAGAGATTGCTTTTAAATCGCGCGGATGGATAAGTTTATCTCGCGGGGCTCAGATATTGTTCTCATTTTCAGCCTTGATCAAGATAACGCCACGTCTTGCTTAAGTCTATCGATTCGCCCCCGAAAACGGTCCCATTCATCCACGAGTAATGCGGTGTAACCAGCCGCTGTCAGAGGAGAGTGACTCGGGGACAGTGAGCGGTGTGCTATCGCTATCGCTATTAAAATCTTTTTAATTTGCAGGCGATGATTAGATTCCCTGGCATCGCGAGTCCTCCGCGAGCCGCCGAGTGATGTCGGACAGCACCTATTAACGTGATGTTTGATTTATTTCAATTTGATGCGGACCACACTGTAGATATATATTAAAGATAGATCCCAGCTCTTTTGTTTAATATGCTTGACCCAAAGCTTAATTTGATAGGATCACTCAAACTGGCATCAAAGTGATTAATTCTACAAGCAAACTGCTAGCGGAGCATGTCCCCATGTGCGCACGCCAGAGAGACAGGGAATATGCCAGTAATTGGCTTTGCTGCAATTAGAAACTCTTTTACCTAGGATGCTCTTTGTTCCTGGATTTAGGCTTTTTTACACATCTTGCGTATTATGTGTGAGAACCATTTCCCATGAAGAAGGCAATATACACTCCATTTTGTCTAATAAAATGATTCAAGCTTTCTTTGCCAGGTCATATAATCCCAGAGCACATAAAAGCCTTAATAAAGGAAAAAACGATGTAAGTATATGATTTGTGCCTGGAAGTGCCAGGATCAAAACTGCATTCTTACATTTTCTGAAGAAATTCACAAAAAGAGTCACAAAAACTAGGGTCTATTATACTAAAGACAGCTTAAATTATTATTTTTTTTTTTTATTCTGATAGTTTAGAAAAGTAATAGCAAACCTATCCTCAACATGCCTATATTTCTTAGTATGCAGTTTCTACAGCCTCTTATTAATTGAGAAACTACATTGTTTATTTGTACATTTAATAATTCACTTGTCACATCAAATTTAATTGAACTGCAAAAGCTAAAACATAATTAAATTGAGTAATATACACTTCCATTTTAACCAAAAATCATGCGGTTGGTAAAAAATAAATAAAAAATAATAACACTTAGTAGCACTTTCGGTAACACTTTATTTGACAGCGTCCTTGTTACACGTTGCATGTAGTTACTGTAGTAATAACTATAAATGATGCATAATTACATGACTCTAACCCTAAATCAAACCCTAATCCTAACTCTATAAGCCATGGTAAGTACATGTAGTTAATTATTATTACTCAGCACTGTAACAAGGACACCTTAAAATAAAATATAACCACACTTTTTTTTTTTACAGTCCTGTTCTCCATGTACATATGTACTTATTTTAGTAATTGCAATAACTGGGTAATAACTAGGTACAAACCCTGAACCTACCCCTAAACCTAATCTTAACCAGTGTAGTTTCTTAGGTAAGTACACATAAGTGCACATACTATAAAATTAAGTGCCACCATTGTAGTTATTAATTTTCCTTTCAGGACCTCAAGATTGCTTCACAAAGGAAAACCAGAATAAAAAAAATACACAATCCAAGCAAAACCAACCAAAAAACAATAGCAGACCAAAACAAAGACATATTTGACGTGAGAATCAGATTTATAGAATGGATATTTGGATGATTTTTGTGCTTTCTCCGGCCTCGAGAAACCACGTCATGTTTGCAGTGGTGATATGAATATTTGGTTACACTTTATTTTAAGGTGTCATTGTTACAGTGTGATTATAAATGTAAGTCCTGAGTAATAATAGTTAACTACATGTACTTACTGTAGGGTTAGGATTAGGGTTTAGTTTAGGGTTACTTGCATGTAATTATGCACAATTTATAGTTATTACTATTATAGTAACTACATGTAACGTGTAATAACGACACTGTAAAATTAAGTTTTACCGAATATTTTAATATTATTACTATTTTTACACTATGATCATGATCTCTCCTGCACAAAAGTTTAACACTTAGCTTTGCAGAGCAGGACCAACCCTTATCTCCAAGTATGAACATTAGAAATAGCCTTAGCAAAGATATAAAAAAATATGAAAAATATTTGTCGAATGTTCTTCTAAACAGAAAGCAAATTTGAGATGGTAAATAAACTATGGTAAATTATGGTAAACAAACAACCATAAAAGCAATAATTTCCCTTTGAATAGAACTGATTGCATTGCATCCCCCACCCCCCTCCCTCCACCCCCGAAAAAATTGCATTATATATTTTGGATGCCTTCCTCTAACGTTTTCTGACATTTGCCTATTTTAACATTATTATGTGATATTACCTAGGACCTGTAAAGTAGGAAGCATGAATAATTTCAGTGCTTTTGGTTCAGAGCTGATCATCTAAAACAAGCCATGTTTCAGCCTGGAAGACTGGCTAGATCCAAAAACTCCATTAACCAGGTGGCAGCGCATGAATTAAAAATAACCCAACATGGCTTTGCAGTCAGACCCTGTTTCTGCCTGCTGCGCTTCTCCACGCTCGCTCTCCCTGCCTTCCTTTCTTTCTCAGAGTCATCCTACAGGAGATTTGGTCTAGTGTACATTTCCACTGACCTGACCCCTCGCACAAATCGTTCACATGATATAGTCTCTCTCTATCTGCTTCCCGGCGGACAGCATTACCGAATCCTCCACGGCAGTGTCTTTACCCTGTTTCGCCTGCACTTTTGTGAGTACATGTGTCTGATGTGTGAATTAGACAGCAAATGGGAAATGTAGCAGAGACACCTCAACCGGCTCTAGTTATCGAGCTGTCATTGAACCGCAAAACCCCACGCTTTACTGGAGAAGAGGTGGAATTAGCATCAGGATGACACACCATTCAAATACAACCTTGTGTGTGAGGGAAAATTCCAGCGAAACGTGTGCGCTGTCACACACATGCTTATTTAAAGCTGTGATATGACTCCCCCCCCCATCACAAACCTCAATAGGTAATCCAACGAATAGAAAACAAGAACGAATATCAGCGTATGTGAAAGTATGTCAGTCCCTCAGAAACTGCAGCCATGTTGAATCTGAGAAGGTGACGGGGAGGGGAAAGGAATTGCAGGCCCATTTCGTGTCCCAAACAACAGTCTGGTGAGGTGGGCCACCCCAACCTCCCTTATCTTTAATGGGTACTCCATCATTCTGCCTGCTGCCCGCTATGTTCGTCTTTCCACTGGGTCGCCCAAACAGATGGGCTTTGTAAGGCTCAATGGCACATTCCGGCACCGCAATCTGTTTCCGCGAGTCCGTGATCAAATCAGAAGAAAAGCTACGTCTCGCGCACATTGCGGCACATATGTACCGCCTTAGCTTGTGCCTATGTCAGGGAAATTAAAATCACTGGAACGTTTTAAATACTGACGGCATGACAACAAAGAGAAAAGACGAAGGGGGGGGGGGGGGGGGGGGGGGGAGCTGAAATAATCGCAGCTTGCTAAGGAGAACTTCCTGCAGTACATGCATGGAAATAAACAGTGGGGGGAAAAAGCCTTGGCCAAAGTGGATATTATTATATACCATTACAAACATGTTTATCTCAATCCCTCACGCCCTCCGTCTGTGGGTTAATTCTGTGTGACGTAAGTTCAAAGCATTGTAGCGTTCACCATGTAACAACCTTATCCGAAAGGATTTCTTTTCATTGTCTGTCACAATTCCGAATTTAACTGGAAGAATAGTCTTTTTGAGTAAAGTAAGAGCGGGAATTGAAAACATTTTACTTACTCCTTTGCTTGATTCTTATTTGTTGATTTTTTTTTTTCCGATGACCCATTTCATACTCAACGATTTCCTCTATTAGAATTTGAAAGCCTAAAAGTTGTGACTTTTTTTTAGTGTATGTGTAACTTAGCAGTTTTCAAAATAGCATAGCACAGCTTTTACAGTTTGTAGTTTTCAAGTTTGATGCTGTCATCCAAGTTGAGGCTATTCGTTCAAAAACCCTCATATTTTTGTTAATCTACGGTCAAACGTTTGTATTCCGCTCCACAAGGCTCCTGTGACGGCAAAGCTGTATTTTCAGCATCATTACTCCAGTCTTCAGTGTCACATGATCCTTCAGAAATCATTCTAATATACTGATTTGAATGCTTATTATCAATGTTGAAAACAGTTGTGCTGCTTAATATTTTTGTGCAAACCATGATAAACTACCATTCAAAAGTTGGGGGTAAGTGAGATTGATATTAATAGTTTTATGATGCAAAATATTTATTTTAAATAAATGCTCAGTTACATTTTACAGTTTTTCAATAGTCGACTTCAGACATTCTGATTTTCTGCATCTTTGCAACATGTCAACTAGCAGTTATTAGAGTATTAGTAGAGTGTTAGGTCAGGGTTAGGTGTGAGAGTTTGGGTTAGTAGAATAAGTTGGCACTTGCAAAATCAATTATAGTCAGTAAAATGACTATTGAGGAGCATCAAAATAAAGTGTTAGCAGATTTATCAGGCAGACAATCTACTATACTCTACTAATATTTTTGTGAAAAGCTTCTTGTGACTGTCCATAAAAATAGTGAAAGCCAACTGAGCCTAATGGAAAGTTGACCTGTAGTTACTTATAGATTTAAATATTTACCATATGCAGTTCATTTGAAATTTATATTCATTAAATAATTTAGGGGATTTTTTTTTTTTTATGGTTTCCACATTAATGTTAGGCAGCAAGTTTTCAACTTTGATAATAATAAGAACCATTGTTAATTAGTTGAGCATTAATAATAATTGCTAACATCTGAGCAACTGTGACACTGTCAGTCTGTTTTGAGTTCTCTTCTGGTCTACGTTTAGTTAATCTGTTAATTAGTCTCAGTTTAGTCTCCGCCCCCTGCCTGTTTGTTTCTATGGTTTCTACTTCATTGTTAGTTCAGTTCAGGTGTGTCTTGTTAAGTACAATCTTCAGTTCTGTCTCCTGTGTTCTGTCTTGTTCTTTGTCAGTTCTTAAAGGTAGGGAAGGTAATCCTGTTCAGAAACACTTTTTTTTTATACTGGGTGAAATGGTCCTTCCATCCTGATAGTAGTCAATACATTATGTGTTTAGAAAAAGGAATGAAAAAAATCAGACCTCTGTAGCAGCTGCAGGACAGTAAAAACTCTGACCAATCACTGCCATTCGGTGCGAATGTAAAGAACCAATCAGATGCCTTCATGTCTCGTGCCCGCCCCGAGCCCCACTGCGCGCGCTGCCCGGCGTGCACTCATCACATGTCACCGTTCCCGGAAATATTCAGCTCAAAGCACCTGCATATGCAGTCAGCGAAGGCAAACAAGGCAAAAACTACTTCCTCGGACCCTGCCCGCGCTCTTGAACGACCTCCTCTGCTTCGCCCTCAACCCCGGACCTGTCCTCGAGCCGACGATGCGGTACTTGTCTCCGGACTCGGAGTGTACGAGTCTTCATTAGAGTCAACAATGTTTTCATCATGGAAACTCTTACATGCAAAACACCGTATATGTTATGACTCTTACACGAAATTCATCTTCATCACAGTGTAACTGATGGTAATGGAAAAACGTGTATCAATGCAACCTGTTTTTAGTTTTGCCTTATAAATATAGCTCGTTACCGAATGAAACTTTACCATTATCGATAAGCTAGCTTGATAGTGAGTACTAAAATAAATCTTATTTGTTTATATTCATAGTGATAAAGTTAGGTATTTTATTACATGTGATTCTGACATGATGTCACTGTATGTACTGCGCTCCTTCCTCTCCACTCGTCTCAGGTAATAAATGCGTCTTGTTCCAGCCTGAGCGTTTGGCGTCGCGCGTTCATGTGTTTTGGGGGCGTGGCTTTGGAAGGAGCTCAGAAGGGAGGGGGTGGAGTGAATGGAAATAATGAGCTGTGTTTATTGCAGATTAAAAGGTCTACAGTCACTCGATTTTTATATTTTCTTTTTCAGAGTACTTACATTTTAATTATGTATTGGTATATAAAGACAGTTTAAACAAATTTGGAATGTTTTTTTTTTTTGAAAAATGATTACCTACCCTACCTTTAATGTTACTTGTTTTGGTTGTTCTGTTCCCGTTTTTGTCCCTGACTATCCTTTTGTTAAAGTTTGAGTTTGTTTTTTGTTTAATAAAGTTGATGCACGTAGATCCTGCTTCCTCCATCTCTGCAACTGGTTGTAACAGCAACAAATAATCATATTAAAATGATTTCTGAAGGATCATGTGACACTGAAGACAAAATAAAATTTTGCTTTCAAATACATACATAAAAAAATAAAAAAATCTTAATTAGGTTATTCCAAACTTTTGACCAGTAGCGTATGTTGTCTCGTAGGTAGCTTCATTGTAGTCATCTACTTTCTGTTAGCAGCTTTCATCGTAGCTTTATACTTTGTCAAAAAAATAGGTTAGTCGTATATGGGAACTACTTTAAAAGTAGGTTGCATAGGTTTCACAGTAGCTTCCTCAACACCAGGTAGGGTTTTATTTGTCATTTTAGTCCATGTTTTTCTCCCTATGAGGGGTCGATAACGTTCTAACAGCATTTACCACAGCCTTGCAGTGCTTAGCTTAAGACAGCAGGGATGTAAAATGGAATTTGACCTGCATGATTCCCGAGCTGTGAAAAGAGAAATTAACAACTCCCGATACATTTTTCATCCATCCCACACATGCAAGGTGAAATAAGTGAAGTACAGCAGCGCCCGGACGTGTAAAATGTGTTTGGATCCGACCGCGAACACGGCGGAGGAACTCATGAAAGATGCATGGTGCCACTGGAGATGTATAAAGAATTTAGAGATATAAAGGATATATGACAAATAAATCAGGATGCAAATCTCAATGGGTGCCTTTGGGAGTTCTCCGATGAAAATCGCCTGAAATATTAAACGGAGAGGAGAAACATTCTATCACTGAGCAGAAGACTAGGGAAAAAAATGGTTTCTTTTCTCTTTTTTGAGATATGTTCTTTTTTTAACTCAAATGCAGAATGCACTTTGTACAAGTGCTAAATCATCAGAGTATTTCTGTCTTTACAGCATTTTTCGCTCAGTGCTTTTTTTAGTCTATGACACCTTCTCAAGTAATCTACTCTCTTAAAATGGACTGAATTCAGTCACAAGGGGGTTAAATGCAAGACAGGAACAGCTGCTCTATTTTAAGAAATGTTCTAGGATCACAATAAGATACAGTAAGCTCTTTCGACAGAATTTGTGGTATAAGGTTAATTAGCATAAAAATCCTTCTGATTTGCCCTCAGATTGTAAAAACCAACCAAACCAAAATTGTTGGGTTTATAGTAATGCACTTACAAAGGAAGAAACATTTCCAGAGGACAATTCATGAGGGTTTAAAAGCAGAAATATGAAGGTTGTATTTTATTAAAAGTATTAAATGAAATCCTAGAAAGATTTGTTGTTTTAGCAATAAAGTCTAAATTGTCCTTTTAGCAGATGGAAATCTGACAAAGTAAATGTATGTGTTACCAATGTACTTCCTTGTGAGTGGATTTACATCTAAATAAATAGTCTATTTCTGATCATTGCCTGTATCATCTGAAAATGACTGGATTTACTAAGTTAAAAGGTTAGATACAGACTACAATACATGTCAAAAGTTTGGAAACATTGCAACTTTTTTTGTGTTTTTGAAAGAAGTCTCTTATGCTCACTAAGGCTGCATTTATTTAATAAAAAATGCAGTAAAACCAGTAATATTGCAAAGTAAAAGAACTGTTAAAATGGTAAAAGCTGAATTTTCAGCATCATTACTCCAGTCTTCAGTGTCACATGATCCTTCAGAAATCATTATAATATGCTGATTTGCTGCTCAGGAAACATTTATTATTATTATTATTATCAATGTTGAAAACAGTTGTGCTGCTTAACATTTTTATGGAAATTGTGATACTTTTTTTCAGGATTCTTTGATGAATAAAAAGTTCAATGAAGCATGGATTTGCATTTATTAAATCTATTTATTAAACGTGTTAAAGCATTTATTAAATAGAAACTTTTGTAACATTATGACTGCCACACCTGCAGCCCTCTCCACTAATTTCACTCATTTTGCCCCTTTTTTTTATTTTTTTGACTGGGAGGAGTGGGGGTACTGGTCTGCTCGTCTCTAATGAGTGGACATTTTATCTTTTACCATCTCTGTGTGACGATAGCTCGTTTGAATCACATACAATTACTCTCACCCGCCCTATTAAAAAACATTTTGTAGTTGTTTATCGTCCCCCAGGTCAGTTGGATGTGTTACTGAAGATGGTACTCCTCTGGTAGTTCTTGGAGACTTCAACATCCACCTAGAAAAACCTCAGGCTGCTGACTTCCACACTCTGCTTGCCTCGTTTGACCTCACTCGAGTATCTACTGCGGTTACTCATAAATCAGGTAACCAATTGGACCTTATTTATACATGCTACTGCTCCACTGACCATAAGTTGGTTACTCCACTGCACACCTCAGATCACTTCCTCCTCAAGCTTAACCTCAACCTGCCTCAGGACACAACACACAGTCCTTCAGGTCACCTTTCGGTGTAACCTACGCTCACTCTCATCCTCCCCCTATCCTCTTTGGTCTGATCCACACTTCCTCCTCCTAATCAGTTCTCATCAATAGATACTAACAGTGCTACTGATGCTCTGTTCTCCACTCTAACATCTTTAGACAACTTTCCCCCCCTTTCATCCAGGCCAGCCCGTGCCACCCCCTCCACCCACTGGCTATCCTATGCTCTCCGCGAACATCGTTCTAAATTCAGGGCTGCGGAGAGGAAGTGGCGCAAATCAAAAGATCGCACTGACCTTAGTTTGTATCAATCCTCTTTTCCTCAGAAGAGTGTCCTCTCTTCTTAATCCTCCTCCTCCCCCTCCTTCATCAACCCTACCAGCTGAAGACTTTGCCACATTCTTCATAAATTAAACAACAACCATCAGCGGCCAATTTCCCACTCCACAAACTGACACACACATTCTCACCTCCTTCTCTCCGCTCTCGGAGGCAGAAGTCTCCAAACTCATCCTTTCCAATCCCCCAACTACCTGTCCACTTGATCCTATCCCCACTCATCTCATTCAAGCTTCAGTTGTACCCACACTCACTCACATCATCAACACCTCTCTTCACACTGTCATCTTTCCCACAGCATTTAAGCAGTCTTGGATAACCCCACTGCTTAAGAAACCCACTCTTAAACAAGCACTTTTAGAAAATTGCAGACCAGTATCCCTTCTTCCATTCATCGCTAAGACATTTGAACGAGTCGTGTTCAAACAAGTCTCTACCTTTCTTGGTACAACCTCTTGGACAACAACCAGTCTGGTTTCAAAAGTGGCCACTCAACTGAGACTGCCCTGCCCTCGGTTATTGAAGCTCTGAGACTGGCAAGAGCAACTTCCAAATCATCAGTACTCATCTTGCTGGATCTGTCTGCTGCTTTTGACACAGTTAACATCCAGATCCTCCTGTCAACCCTCATGACGAAGGGCATCCCAGGAACCACACTTCAATGGTTCAACCCTTACCTCTCAGGTAGGTCTTTCAGGGTGTCCTGGAGGGGTGAGGTGTCTAAGTCGCAAAATATAGCTATGAGGGTGCCTCAGGGCTTAGTGCTTGGACCACTTCTCTTCTCCATCCACATGTCATCACTAGGATCTCTCATTCAGAAACATGTTTTTCCTATCACTGCTATGCTGATGACACAAAACTCTACCTCTCATTCCAGCCGGATGATCTGACGGTAGCTGCTCCCATCTCAGCCTGCCTGACAGATTTCTTTCTGGATTAAGGACCACCACCGTCAACTCAACCTTACAAAGACAGAACTGCTTGTGGTCTCAGCCAACCCAACACTTTATCACAACTTCTGCATTCAGCTAAGTTCGTCAACCATAACTCCATCCAGGACAGCCAGGAACCTTTTTTGATTGGTGATAAATTAAACTTCAAAGACCACATTGCTAGAACTGCCCGATCCTGCAGATTTGCCTTATACAACATTAGGAGGATCAGGCCCCTTCCTATCAGAGCATGCTACACAACTCCTTGTCCAAGCTCTTGTTCTATCCAAACTGGACTATTGTCAAGCTCTCTTGGCAGGTCTTCCAGCATGTACTGTCAAACCTCTGCCACTGATCCAGAATGCAGCAGCAAGAGTTGTCTTTAATGTCACTTCATACATTTCCAATGGTTGCTAATTGCCACTCACATCAAATTCAACGCACTGATGTGTGCCTACAGAACAAACACTGGCTCTGCACCCCGATACCTAAACTCACTACTTTAGACTTGTGTGCCCTCCAGAAACTTGCGTTCTGCGAGAAAACAGTGCCTTGTGGTGCCATCCGAAAGAGGCACAAAATCACTTTCTTTTGATAAATTGAATGCATCCTTGATGAATAAAATGTATTTGTTAAGCAGAAAAAAAACCCATTGATAATAATAATAAATGTTTCTTGAGCAGCATTAGAATGATTTCTGAAGGATCAAATAGCAACCAGACGTGACAACTACGAGAAATGAAAATCAATCCAAAATCACAGCCAATCAGAAGAATATGTGGGCAGAGACTCACTGGAAGCGCACTGCACTTGCAACGAAATGGGTGAGGACATAAATAGTTTAGTTTAGTTTCCATGGACTTTCAGTTTGTTTTCATTTGTCACGTGTCTTCTTTGTTCAGATTCCTGCCACTCATCTGTCTTCCTAGTTACCGTCATTATTAATTCATATGTGTCAGCTGTGTCTATTTCATCACCTTGTTATCTTTAGTATATTAGTTACGCTGTCTCCTTCCCTGTCTGGTCACCTTTATACCTATGTGTGTGTTTCTACTGTTTGGATAGCTACCCGTTTGGATTATAAGTAAACTGTGTGTTGGAACCTTTACAGTATCTTCTGTGTCTTTGTCTGCCTGCCTGCACACATATTCATAAATATTACACCATTTTGTAATGTTTTAGTGTTTAGTGTAGTGGTGCAAAGATTAACAGCTACGCTATTTAATTACAGACAGTTGAAACTAGTTTGAATAATTTTGCACGCAATGGCTTAAAGAACAAGAAATGTCAAAAATGTTACAACCATCCTATAAAGGTCACACAACATGATATTCACAGTAGTAGTTATAACATTAAATAAAGCACACAAACAGTACCTGAGATTATCATTGTCATTCTTTGTGTTGTTGTTCCAGCAGCTATGTTACCGAAAAGTAGAAACCGCTTCTAGAATAGAATCGCGTCGTGTCTGGTTAGGAAAAAGATTTTATTCTATTATTTTATCATAACATGTATTTTAAAGTTTATTTAAAAAAAATACTGGATTTTTGTAATGGATAATTGTAAACAGTTTTTGAAAAATGTTTATGTAAATGTTATATATAATTGTATTCTGTGCTAGTCAACAGCTATTCATCCATAGAGTTTAGCTGGTACTTATTTTTTTATTTTTTATTATTATTAGTTAAATAGTTGATTTTGTATAACATAGTTTTATTACCTTCTGTATTCAATAGTTTTACAAAACTATTAAAATGTAAACCTATTTTCATATTTTTGTGAAAAGTTTCTTGTGACTGTCCATAAAAATGGTGAAAAGGCAACTGAGCTTAATAGAAAACAACTGAAATCACAAATATGAAACTATCCTGCCGATTCCATGTAAATTTGCCAATACTTTCCCATGTGCAGTTGGAGGAAAATGAACAAATACCTATAAGAGTATTTACTAGAATCCACTGGGGATTTAATGAAAATACAGCAAGCACTCAAACAGTAAAGATGTCTCCATTTTCTTAATCTTTTTCTTATGCGTGTCTGTCTTATATGCTCTAGTACTTTAGCAGATGTGATTCTTGGGCCTGACACTTCTCCTCTTCGAGTCTTGTTTTCTCTCTTGCTTGCCCCTGTCTGTTTCATAAAAAAGAGCCTTGGCTAGAAAAGGCCAACATTCTGAAAGGAGATTTATATAATGGCTGTATGTGTCTGAAGGCAGACATTCAACATCAGGAAAGCAACTATCCTAATGGGAGTGATCACCATGGTGATCTTGGGTAGCCATACAGGACTGTCTTGGCAGCCGTGTGTGAGGATCTGGCTCGCTGTCGGTGGAGCACATTGATTAGTGCTGGAACACACCGGAGCTGCTAGAGCCATTAAACCCTGTATTTTCTTAAGGGAGAGAGGCACCAGAGAAATAAGAAACAAGGGAATTGTGGACTTTTATACTTTATTCCCTCTCCTGACCACATATTGCTGCTTTTATAGACATAATGACATCATTAATTTATATAATAGAGTCATTAGAAATCACAAATCATTAAAAGGCTCATATACAAATCATCTTTTTTTTTTCTGCAAACTTTTTTGTCTAGTATCTTTCTGTACTTTCCCCTCCTTCAAATCAGACTCTGTGACAGAATGACAAAACGAGCTGTGCCTGAAATGTGCCAGACAATCTGTTAAGACCAGACTGAAATGATCAGGTATATTGATAAAAAAAAACTTGAGCTTCTCACTTATGTTGCATTCCTCAGAAGGATCTGCAGAGCGACAGGTGCTCACACAGCCAGAAACACAACAGAAGTGACAGCGGTGAGAAAACAACAGTTCAGAAAGCATCCGATCATAGCGATGTGGATATGTTCGCACCAGCTCTGCAATTCACGGACATCATGTCGACAGATGAAGTAATTAAAACTCTGTGTTGTCCTGAATAAGCATTTATTTCATTGAACAGAAGAGAGGCTCTCAGGAGCACATATTTTCCTGACAAAAGTCCTTCACATTAAAATCAGTCTACAGGCTTTATAGATGACCTAGAATGTCGAGGAACGTCTTGTTTAAGTTTCATTACAAGCTGTTCACACATTGGCAATAAAACAGCAGTTAATACATGGAAATGCTTACATACAGATTCGGATTCTAATTCCTCTTCATTATTCTGGTTCTTTAACTGCTCCATTAATACATTGTAAAAAAAAAAAAGTAATTTCTTGCAAAAAAATATTGTGAAAAGGTTGAACATCACATTGAGTAATTTTACTATACTGTCAAATTAAAATTAAAAATTAAAATTAACTATTAAAAACTATGAATTACTATATAATTTAAAGTTAAATAAAAACAGTAAAGGGACATTCCCAGAAGTCCCTACATATCACATAAATAGTTTTGTTTCTTATTTTTGTTATCAGTAATGTACATTAGTGTGTTTTGTTACATTTTCTTAGTCTGGCTATCACCAGACCAAGCTCAATCTATTAAGACTGAACATTAGTCTGGGGAGTCTGCTCTGTTTTTTCTACTGCACACGAGGCGTGATCAACCGGCATAGTTCAAATGACTCTGTACGCAATTGGATAGTCCGGATCAGACCAACGATCCGGGTGACAGACTTTGCAGCGAAAACTCCAGGCAGGAAACGTGTCAACAAACATGTTGATTTGGAGCATTGATCTGCAGTTTGCAGAAGCAGCAACGGCATCGAGCAATTTTTGCAGGTTGTGCAAAAAAAAAGCATGAAAGTGAGTGGTATTTACACCCACTCGAGCGATTTGTTTGCTAAACTAAAGAAGCCATTGAGCATCGTCGAGAGGTTAAAAGGAATTGGATTGGATTAAACCCGCCAATAGCACACCAGGTGGATAAGCCAGTTTGTGATTGGTCCCCGCAGAATTGTAACGGAAGCAGGATAGAAGAATGTACAGGTTTCCAGCCTGAGCTGCAGGGCGAAATCAAACCGCCGGCAGATCGTGCTGGGTTTACCCAGTCTAACATTTTCTGTTATTTAGTTAATGTTTATTGCATTATTTTAGTGTTTGGCGTTTTGTCTTTCTGTGTATGACCCTATGCACCGTATGTGTATGAGTATTGACCATGTTTTATGAACAGGCCCCTTACGACGAACTCTGATTTTCATGTGGCTTTTTATTGTGGAGTTCTCAGTACATTTTAAGGTAAAAAGGCAGATTTTGGTAGGTATATTATCAATGTATCACTTAATGAAATATTAAGTTACCTGTAAAACTGGAAACATTGTCACAGTTTTTTTACGCTGACTTTCTGGCAACCACAGCTGCCATTTTTTTATTTGTTTACCTTAAATTTAATGGGATATTTTTTTTTTATATTTTACATTTTAAGTCATATTAAGCCATTTGTTCATCATGTATGGTTTAGAATCACGAAAGGCTCATATGAATCATGTGCTCAGTAATCAAAACTACAGATTTTGGGTTGTGTTTTTTAATTCAGAACAACTCTCCATAAATAGGGAGATCCACACATGACATGTGGAAGAATTATAGATACTGTGGCCACAAGTTAAGAATTCCTTCCCACAACTTATTAATTTGTGGCCTATTATTAATTTAAATCGACCACATTGTACAAATTCATTCCCTTGTTTTAATTTAGTTAAATTGTGGACACAAATTCTTAATACATGACTATGATATCTTGATTTTGTTCCACGTCATGTAAAAAAAAATCGGATTCCTAATAATAAAGTTTTTTTTTTTTTAAGTTGACATGGAGATGAATGCATCCAAGATGTAAAAGCATTTCCTGCGTCTGCGCATTAACAGGACGTCTCAAAGCCGTGTTGTGGGAGGCTTGTGTTGAGACTCAACCGACACACTCTGTGATGGAGCAGCATCACACGCTGACACTTTGACGCGTCCTGGCATACACTGAATCCCCTCCGCTGTTGTAAGGGTGCAGTGTTTTCCACCTTGAAAAGGAGATGAAAGACATTTCCTCCTTTTAGCAAAGGGCACATAAAGGTGGCCAGGCGTCGTGAGGACAGCACTGGAGCAGGGGGCCTTTGTGCCACCCCCCCGGTCATCCGGACACATGCCCACTTCCCTCCACAATGCCTTTATTTGGTCTTGGAGAGCCGCCATAGGTTGTCGGGACAACATTGTCACATCAACAGCATCACACTGGACTAGGTGACCGCATAAATTAACAGCTACACTTAATAAATCTATTGACATTTAAAACATACGAAAATCTGCATGAAAACATTTTTTTTTTTTTTATATTAAAACATATACAACAAAACGTAGAATTTTAAAAAAATGTATTCATGTCATGAGTATTTACACAGTTTTAATGTCTCTGATTTAAACTTTAAAAAAAATGTGAATCAGTTCAAACGCTATGTTTGTCTGTTTCAATTAATTAATTCTAATAAATTCAGTTATTTGTTTCCATTATAACAGAAAAGAATGTCATGCAAGACTCCATGTGGCATATTTCATATATTAAAATGTTTAAGTAATTAAATATTGTCAGTTATTACTAGGTATTTGTGCATAAAATGGAAATAAACTTTTGGAACTTTTTTTCGATAAAAAACAAACTGTTATTAATGAGAAAAAATCTTCCAAGCCATGTCTTTACCCAAATACACTCTGATAAACTATGATTAAAAATAATGACTTATATTTTAGAACTGTAAGGACGGATTTCGCAGGAAATCGCACATACATCAGTTGCCCGTGTGCGTCATGTCATTTCAGTAGACAGAAAAAGTAGCTTTACCTGTGGTTAAAAAGTTCTAATTGTTTTAATTGTGAATTTATATCTCACAATTCTAACTTTTTTCTCGCAATTGTGAGTTTTTACGTCACAATTCTGTGAAAAAAATCAAAATTGCGAGTTATAAAAAACTCACAACTATGAATCTAAGTCTGAACTGAAAGACATACTGTACACTGCGTCCAAAATAGAATACTTGTAACTTGAAAAACAGTATGCCAAAAGAGTAGTATATCCAAATACAGTACAGAAAAACAGTAGACGAAACATCCCCAGATGACCTACTACTTCCGGCGAGATTCTGAAGTGTGCATTCGATGGACACTTTACTATCCCATGAGGCCACGGGAGAGGATGTATTAATGGAGGTGATGCGGTCACTTGACAGTAACAACACGGCACCTGTAGTATTTCTGAATCTCATTCATTCTTTTAAAAAAAAATTTATTAGGATAGTTGCTTTCCTGATGTTGAATGTCTGCCTTCATATAATATTGGCAAAGAATACATCACGGAGCAAAGAGGGCACTGACAACGTGCCAGAAGACAATAAAGAGAACAGGAAACAAAGTCACAGCTTTGAAATTTTGTGAATTTTTAAAGAAATTCAAACAATAATTAAAGCTGCAAGCAGCGATGAAAGGGCCCTCGCACCCGTGCCACCGCCACCCGGTGGCTTTAGGAAGACAGAGCACGGTGGGCAATTTGCATTTAAGTAGGTTGTGGCCAGCAGGATGAGGCAGAGGGCCGGGAGAGACCGGTGGCGTTGCGCAGGTGTCGCTCATCATTAATCACGTCACCGGCCTTGCGCCGCTCTCTCACGGCCCTCGGCCTCGTCCTGCTCACCACATAGGTAAATATAGGATTTCAAATAAATTTTTATTTGCCAGACTTCCTGCTGCCAGCTGGTGGCGCTATGACTGTAACAACATTTTGCCATGTAGATGTCTTCAGGCCAGGGCACTTATCAAACATGTGAAGTTTGGGGCAGATTGCACATTGCATGCTTTAGTTACAAAAACGTCCTTTATTATGGTCATAATAGCATGCTTTATCACTTAGCTAAGTGTTGCTAGCATGTTTTCGCATGTTTCTAGCATGTTTAGCACACAATGGCATATTTTAGTATGTTGCTAGTACTACATTAGATTGTTAAACATGTCACTTCCTGTTGCCAGTAGGTGGCGCTATGACTATAACTGAATATCACCATGTAGATGTATTCAGGGCAGGACTCTTATCAAACATGTGTAGTTTGGGGCAGATTGGACATTGTATGCTTAAGTTACAACAACTTCCTTTTGCATTTATAACATGCTTTAACACTTAGCTAAGTGCTTGCTAACAAGTTTTAGCATGTTTCTAGCATGTTGCATATTAAGTTTTGGGTAGATTGGACATTGCATGCCTGAGTTAAAGCAACTTCCTGTTTCATTGCATTAAAGCACCGCTATGCAGTTTTGGCAATTTCTTCACTGTTTCCTCGCGGGTTTCTCTATAGAGCTCCCCCTACAGCTTCGGAATAGATATTTGTAGGGCTGTAATCTCCCAGTCGATTAGTCGATTATTGGTCGATACGTTCTGGTTCGACCAAAATTCTGATTGGTCGATTTTTTGCCGCGTTCATTTAATCAGTTTTGCCGCATTCATCTCATCAGGTGGAAAGCACTAATTGCTAATGGGGGTGTTTTCAGAGCACCCCTGTTTCACAGGTAACAGTCTGTCTTCAGAACACCCCCCTTGTTTTCACTTCTTTTGGATTAGCCCAACCCACTGGAGAAGAGAGACAGATTGAAGAAAGTAGGCTACTAGGCAAGGCAAGGCAAGGCAAGTTTATTTATATAGCACATTTCATACACAATGGCAATTCAAAGTGCTTTACATTGAAGAAATTAAAATAATGAAAAGAAATAAGAATAATTAAAACAGTTTAGAAAAATAAAATAAAATACAGTACTTTTAAAAAATAAAAAATAATATTTATTATAGATCCTTCTTTTTACTAGAAGGTTTGCTGAATATTATTACTTGATCTGGTTTGTTTAATAAATATTCTTTTTTTTTTATTAAAGTGGATGTGCCTTTTGTGTTTAAGAGTAAAAACGTTAAGTTAATAGTCTATTCGTGTCTCAGCCGCGAAGCTGAGCTCCTATGTTTAGCCTCGCTCTGTGCGAGTTGCCCAGAGCGGCTGAAATGATAGTGTCTGTCAGTTATTATAATACATATGACAAAAACAATTGTCTAAATTATGTTGCATATTCCTCAAAAGTTCTTGTGATGATATCACTAGTTGACAACATAGTACTATTTTCGGAAATCATAGGCTATGATATTGCGCAGGTGCACGTGATGCAACGCTGTCAGAGCCGACAGACTCGTGTGTCAGACTCATTTCAGTGCAAAATAATTAGGTCAAAAACGATTTAATATACTGCAAATAGCCTACTAGTTTTTTTTATGTTTATTTATAATTCATTTAGGCGGACAACAAGGCTACCAAGTACTGCGCACAGTGCGCAGCTAATTAATTTAACGGTTTTTTTCCTAACGTCATTTTTTGTCGATTTTTTGTCGAAAATGTCAAGACTTCAGTCGACCAAGATTTTCTTTGGTTGATCACAGCCCTAGATATTTGACATTTATTGTCAAAATTAATTTTTGGGCTGGCGACACGCCGGCCCAAAGTTGCAAGGGTGGTTTTTCCACACACAGGCGTTAGGGGGGTGCGAGAAGACCACCATTCAACCCGAAAAAAGTCATATAACCATTCCAATGACTCCGAAGCTGTAAATTAAGCTAAAAAAAACCCTGCATAGTTCCCCTTTAATAACATGCTTTAGCACTTAGCTAAGTGTTTGCTAGCAAGTTTTAGCATTTTTCTAGTATGTTGCTAGCATGTTTAACACTTGCTGGCACTTTTTTATATGTTATTAGGAGTCCACAACAGCGTTAAACATGTCACTTCCTGTTTCCAGTAGGTGGTGCTATGACTAAAACTGAACATGGCCATGTACATGTGTTCAGGACAGAACTCTTATCAAACGTGTGAAGTTTGTGGCAGATTGGACATTGCTTGCCTGAGTTACAGCAACTTCCTGTTTCACGGCGAAACATCGAAATGTGGCCGCCAGAGACACGCAATGTAGCGTCGCAAAGGCCTTATGATTACACTCACCAAATTTGAAGATGGTCAGATTAAAACTGTAGGAGGAGTTGGTTAAATACAGTTTTGTGGCTCTTTAATGTGTAGTAACAGATTGCTGTAGCGCCTCAGTTAAAGCTGCTCGTGAACCGATCATCTTTTCGTAGTAGTAGGGCTGCACGATTTATCAAAATTATCAAAATATCGCACATGTACATATCATTATATGCATATCACAACAGCTTGCAATATCTGAATGGTTTTTCTACTTCAAAAAGTTGCGAAAAGTCAGTTTAATGTCGACGCCTGTACTGTAGAAGAGAATAGACTGGACACATGACTGTTAAAGACGTGTGACTAGCTTAATGTTAAAAAGATTTATTAAGTGCAATAAACTGCGGAAAACCACTCATTGCGGGACTCGCTCTGACACACACCCGAAGCGTGCAATCCCAAATTCAGTTCTCTTCTCAAAATGCCTGTCTTGGCGAGTATTCATGTAAACACAGTCGGTTATGTCTTAAGTGAACGTAATTAGATGGGAAAGAAATTGGATGTGTGTCAAAAGGGTACGTGTATTAGGTCTTAAAGTGACAGCAGCCTAATACAGTAAACCTGCTGCTGTCTGTCAAACAACAAAAGAGAAAGAGAAAGTTACTCACTGCTCTTGACTGAATAACTTTTGTAGCTTTAATATGAATTAATGTATGTTTGATTCATGGGAAGATTATTCATTTTTATTTTTACATTTGATTATTCAGTTTTTGTATTGTTTCTTACTTGAGTACTACTGTTAAATAGATCTAATGTAGGCATACCTGAAAAACTTAAAGCACTGTTAATTTCATTTGTATCTTTGTTTTATTATTTTTGTCCTATTGTTTGTAATTTGCCTGTTTGCCATTATTTTTTATAACAAAGATGAATTAAAATAACAAAAATAACTAATCGTCCACCCCTAGATTCAGGTGTTTTGTTAACCTGGATATTTTAGATGTTAAGGTTTCAGCAAATTCACGAATTTGAGCAAAGAGTTGTTGGTATTTAAATAGTTTATTATTATTATTATTTACATTGATTTTAAAATTTCCTGAGAATGTTTGCCTAATCTTGCTATTTCCAAATATAATATCTCTGAAATTCAAACATGTTTCCAACAAGAACGAGCTTGTTCAGCCCTCTCTTAAACATTGTATATATATGTCTCTTGCTTTTGCCAACATTCTCTTAATTATTTTATTCACCTGGGGCATATAAGTATATGAAAACAGTGTTTTCATTTTCACCTCATAAGCATCTTTTCGCCTAAAAGTTAGGGGGGGGGGGGGGGGTCTCCTTGTAACACCTAGTCTATCCTATATAAAGCTTCATCATTTGCTGACATATATATTTTTCCACTGAAATGATACTGCTGTTTGGCCAGAGGATTTGTGAACTTTACTCAGAACTATAGAGAACAATTATGAAACTGAGTGTGTTGCGCCTTTGTTCTCAAGTCAGTATGAGTTTCGAGAGCTTATTGTTAACATCCAAAGTCATTTAAAGTCATCATATGCGATGCAACTCACATAAGTCTTAAATAACCAATGTCATGAAAAGAAGAAAAAATTCAGAACACTAAAACAGATGCAAAATAATGCAATATTACATATTGTAAAATATTCAATATATTAATATGTTGGTTGTCTGATCTTTGTCTATTTAAAGGGATACTCCACTTTAAAATGAAAATTCTGTCATCATATACTCACCCTCATGTTGTTTCAAACCTGTATGAATTTCTTTCTTCTGCTGAACAGAAAGGAAGATATTTAGAAGAATGTCAGTAACCAGACAGTTTCTGGTACCATTGACTTCCATAGTAGGAAAAAAATATATACTATGGAAGTCAATGGTACCAGAAACTGTCTGGTTACTGACATTCTTCTATCTTCCTTTCTGTTCAGCATAAGAAAGAAATGCATACAGGTTTGAAACAACATGAGGGTGAGTATATGATGACAGAATTTTCATTTTAAAGTGGAGTATCCCTTTAAGAAACATAACCAATAAAATTTGTAGCAATCAATTCACATGTATGATCACGTGTGAATAAGAAGTGCTCTTAACTGCATTGAATGTGCACTTGTAGTGTACTTCAAATCTTAAAAGTTTATTTTAAAACACTGCACTTGCAGATAATAGAATATTAATGAAATAAAAGGCCACTTGAAGAGAGTACACTTTCATGAATACGTTTCTTAACACATTTAAGCACACTTAAAAAGTGCACTTTGTATTAATGTCATATTAAAAGTTTGAATTTAAAGTACATTTTAAATCATTACTTTAAAAAAAATCATGCTTTTATGAAGTGCACTTACTTTGACTAACATACTAAAGTACTTGATTTACTATTACATTTTAAGTTAATAATATTATTTAAATGTTTTAAATGGCAACTTCATCATTACAAATGTTTAAATATATGACAGTTTTAATAAAAATTACATTATATTATAATATAGTATATTTTAGTTTACCAAATGTTTATCAGTAGATTTGACAGGACACTTTAACCATATATCAAAAACAATAGAAGTAATTAGAAGTAGCCTGTGTTGCATATAAACATGTACTGAAATCCTACTTAAAGCTCCAGTCCGTAACTTTTGGGGTTAAAAATAATTGTTTTAGCAAGTACATAACCAGCCAGTATTCAAAACGATCTGCTTGCCGTAGCTCAATTCAAAACGGTTAAGCTTGTAATAATGTTTTTAATTCCAGTGGTGCTGGTGGATTTCCGCGGGAAATTCGAGCATGTCTTTGCGTCATTACGTCACATCTGTCCACATAAAGAAGGAGTCTCGGCTAGTCGGCTATGAGTGTGAGGATGTTAGAGGGGGAGATGTATAGCCTTTTCTCACAGCACTTGATATAATTAAACTTATTAATTTGATGGTGGATCCAGAAAGGTTCAAACGACAATCACCAGTGACAACTGGACATTCACCCGTTGTAAAATGCAAAAAGACATCCGACTTCGGAGTGGCTACAGAAAAAAAAGAGACTGTAACCAGGCCCATGTGAAAACAAGGATAAATATCTGAAGGGCATTTAATGTAGTCATGTAGTCATGCAATGCTGATGTTGTTAAAGGGGGGGGTGAAATGCTATTTCATGCATACTGAGTTTTTTACACTGTTAAAGAGTTGGATTCCCATGCTAAACATGGACAAAGTTTCAAAAATTAAGTTGTACGTTTGATGGAGTATTTCTGTGCCAAAAATACTCCTTCCGGTTTGTCACAAGTTTTGGAAAGTTTTTTTCGAGTATAGGCGTGTGTGACGTCAGATGGGGCGGAATTTCCTTATACGGGTCCTAAGGGCACTTCTCCCGGAAGGGCGCGCGCGCACCCGTAGACCAGAGCGAGAGAGCGAAAGCAGTACGCCCATCAAAGCGCTGTGCTCGGCTTTAGGGAAGTCATCAACGGAGTTGTGCAAGTGTTCTTGGTTGTTCCCTGCATTTCGACGATGATTGTTTTATAAATAAGGCCCAGTTCAACGCCGGATTTGCAGATCGTCTAATGCTTAAGGATGGAGCAGTCCCAACAATAAAGGTTCACGGTCGTGTGTTGGAACCGCAGGCGGTGAGTAAAACTGCTTCAAATGTCTGTGTGTTATTAGCTATCGGCGCGTAAGCACAGCAAGTAAACAACATGATCACGTATAGTTAATGTATCTATGGAGCATGCGATGTATTGTGTTGTGTGATTCGCGCTCGTGATACTTTAGCTCCGCCCACATGGCACGCCTCCAGCCGCTCGGTTTTTTCCGGAAAGACTCGGTGCAGCCTATCTTTCTATTATAAATATAATAAAACTAAAGACTTTTTGGAGATATGAAGGATGCAATACTACTCTATAGGTACTCAAGATTAACATGAGATTGACTGAAACTGAGTGTTTCACCCCCCCTTTAACATTAACAATTTGAGAGCAAAGTATAATTTGCATGGTTTGACGTGATAGGATAAGCGATTGTTAGATTTAATCAGCGCGATTTACTGCAATGTTTTTTTTTTTCCTTAGTTGGTCAGAACAAAAGTGTATGTTACTTGTTCAGATGACATTTTCCAGTGAAAATTCTAATGTTGGTCATACTTCCAAAAAGTAGAATCTGTGATTCCGAATGCCAGTATTCACACCGGCGCGGCGACTGACAGCCGCACATTCTCCTCAAAACATTGTGTTCATCCGCGCTGTGCCGTGCCGAGGCACAACCCACGTAAAGTTGATAATTCTGCGAATAACTGCAATTGCAGATTTCGAACAGAGATGGCGACAAAGAGGAAAAACTACGGACTGCAGCTTTAATTGGTTCAAAAAAGTGCTAATTGCCTTTAATATCATTTTAAACTATAATAAATGGTCATTTAATTGTAAATAACAATTAAGTGTCCGAAAACATTACATTCAGTTTATTCTTTAAAAAGTTTATTATTTCTGTAATAAGTTGTATTCTTAAAAGTATGCCAAATAACTTTTTTTCACAAGGGATATGATAAAATAAAATCATTTTTTTTCAGACAGAGAGACAAAATAAACTTCTCTGAAGAAGCTGATAGCCATCAAAACTGAATGTCTCTCGCACCACGGGACAGGGCATTGGACACTGATTGTAAATGGCAGATAAAGATTTTGTACAATCTCGTTTTGTATTTTGAGTTGAGGCAGGTAATGAGAGTCTATAGCAAAAAATGCGCCTCACATTGAGGCCTTAGACCAACCAGCGGTCACTAGAAAAGGACAAAACGGGTAATGTTTAAATAAATCCCTTTTCCAGTAAGGGAGCTGGGCCAAAGCGGGTCCTGCCGGCAACTCTCCCACACAAGACCACAGTGTCTTGCTTTTCCAATTAAATTATCTTTCGGACAATGCAGAGTCTTCCCAATTCACACCTCAATTGACAGTGTGGCGGCTTGCATTGTGAGAAGACAGATTTCCATTCCCTCAAAAATAGATTTTCCCTAAAGAAGCGACAATGGAGTGCACAATCCCTCCTCACTTCCTCACAATGAAAGAGGGATAAGGCCGAACTGTTAAAAATCACCCCTGAGAGTAACGGAACGTCTATTTCATTGTGAACTCAGTATATTGAAATGAATTTTGACTACTATATTGTCAAAAAACGCCTCCTGGGGTAAATCAAATTTTGCACAGTACCTTCCAAATACACAACAATCCAAGATTTTCACCAGCTCGCTTTAATGCTGAAAATGAATATGATTGTGTGACCTTCTCTACTGATGCTACATCAATCGAATTTATTGCATAAAGCATTCTATATGACTATGGAATATTGTTCAAAACACAGTTACATGCACCTTTCAAGTCTTAAAGTGAAGTATAAAGTATATTACATACTCTGATAGCTGCATATATGATGTGTATCCTAAAAATGTACTGTTCCAAAAAATATAAAGGGCACCATAAAAGGATCATAAAAGGATATATATGATTTGTGTGTTGTATTTCAAGTCTTGTACTTCAAATAACAGCATCATGTCACAAGCAGTCCAAAATATACTTACCATCATAATCATAGGTTAAAGGATTAGTTCACTTCAGAATAAAAATGTCCTGATAATTTACTCACCCCCACGTCATCCAAGATGTTCATGTCTTTTTTTAGTCGAAAATAGATTAGGGTTTTTGAGTAAAACATTTTCCTTCATATAGTGGACTTCAATAGGGTACAACCAGGATACAATGGTTTAAAGGTTCAAATTGCAGTTTCAATGCAGCTTCAAAGAGCTCTACTCGATCCCAGCCGAGGAATAAAGGTCTTATCTAGCCATTTTTTAAAAATAAAAAAAGATACATATACAGTACATATATATATATATATATATATACTGTACATACACACACACACACTTTTTAACCACAAATCCCACGCATTTGCCTTACGTAATCAGGTTGAAAGGTCACACGTGACGTAGGCGGAAGTACTGACCTAGTGTTTACAAAGCGAACGTGCAAAGACTAAGTGCAAACGCCATTTAAAAAAATAAAAAGGTAAAACAACAATGTCGGACGACTTCGAAGTTGGAGGAGAAAATGAGTTTGTCTCCCTACCCTCCCTTTTTGAACCAGAACATGCGTGACCTTTCAACATGATTTTATATATATATATATATTATATTATATATATATATATATATATATATATATATATATATATATATATATATATATATATATATGAAGAGTTCAGATGCAAAAGCCTCTAAATGCCATCTGAAATTTTCTTATAGAATGATCATTTTTATCAAGCTTGTGTATTTAAGTTCAGTAATTTCACTTAAATGACAATTAATAGGTAATCTTCATTGCCATTTAAGTGAAATTATTGAATTTAAATATAGGAGCTTGATAAAAATGATCATTCTATAAGCAAATTTCAGATGGCATTTAGAGGCTTTTGCATCTGAACTCTTCATATATATATATATATATATATATATATATAGGGGAGAGCGGGGCACAACCTAACGCTTTTTGACTTTCTCAGTTTGTGTAAATCTACTTATAGTTCAGAGTATTTATTTTTTCCCACATTAATTTCCCACATGTCTAGTACAATTATGTGGTTTTGTTTTATTAATACAGTATATACTTTTTTCTTGACATACCCTGAAAGAATGGAAGTGAAATGTGACAACATGCCCCATAGGTGGGGTACATTGTAACATGTGAGGGGCACATTGTAACATAACATATGACAGCTTAAAATGTTATCTGATCTAATAAAAAATATATACAAAACAAACTAAAATATTTTCTAAATAAAATACAATTAAAAAACTTTTTCATATAAAATAATGGCAATTTTTAATAATTAAATATAAACACATTTTTGAGTTTTGACTACGAACACATGAAAACACAGCTATACAACATAGTTCAAAACAAATAAATAATTAGTCATTTCTGAACATTGACTCTCAGTCTTTATTCACCTTTTTCTCACGTTTTCCCAATAAAATTTATAAAAGTATAGAATATAATAGCATATTTCTAATAGGGGCACATTGTAACGCAGTGTTACAACATGCCCCCGCCTGCACAACTGGGATTTAAACCCTGCTAGTGTCTTCTGCTAGTTAGTTAAGCATTAAAGAACTATCTCAACTGTTAAATAACATCTTGGAGATTAAAATAATATCAGATTTGTCTTATTTTAAATAAACACAAAAAATAGAGATGAAAAATTTACTTAAGTAAGAAATTTACTTTTGCTATGGTTTAATAAATGTCTATGGATATCTTCCAAAAAAATTATAATTTTGGCGGATTTTTTTTTATATATATAGTGTTGATATGGCAACTAGTAAATACACAAAGTTTCGTCATCCAAGTATGTGCGGAAGTATTTAAAACAAGCGTGTTACAACTAGCCCCGCGTTAGGTTGTGCCCCGCGCTCCCCTATATATATTTATAGGGCTTGCATAGACTAGTCGAGTAGTCGATAGATCGACTACTTCAACCACTAGTCGACGCTGTCGGAAACAATCGACTACTCGAGCGTCCATTAACCATAAATGAATCAAAAATGGCGAACGTCACCAACAGACACCACACGTCACGTGTGGAAGTATTTCATCAAGGATGACAAATATATTGTAATTGGCCAACTCTGCAAGAGGCTGTTCACATATTGCGTCTAAAAACGTGTGGAAAGCGCGGCCGTGCCGCTGTCTCCTACAAGCGCTTGCGCTCCCATGGCGTCTGTCGTTGTTATGCAACCATGAACTGCGCTCTCCATGATGACGACGAGGAAGTATCAGAAAAGGATTAATTGATTTCTAGCCCTTGCATTAGCTTTACTACTAGATATATTTCTATATATATATATATATATATATGAGAAGGAAAAACCCGCCCTGTACAGCAACGATCAGCTGTTCGGCCGAGCTTTCGATGATGTTACGGAAAGGCCGAAGCTGATTGGTTTTTGTCACATGACCTGCGGTGCGCTTGAGGCATTCTGAAAAGTTGAGATGTTTTCATCTCGCCGCGGCATTGGCGCGCCTGGAAAAACTAACGTTAGCGCACCACGTTGCTTCCATTATGAGCGCGCTCGCCGCGCGCCTACATTTGAAATAACGACCTTGAGCGCGAAAGAGACGCGATATGTGAACGGCCCCTAGAAGCAGACGTCTGAAATGAAAGGCAAGACTGGCTATTTATTTGGCTTTAGACTGTTGCATGAAAATTTAAAAAGGAAATATCATAATTATAATGTTTTGAGAGTTTACTTATGTAATTGTTGCATTAGGCTATGAATTAATAAATGTTTATTGATAAGATCTAGCTATTTCATGTCTTTTCATTTACAGTAGCATGTTTTGATAAGAAATCGACTAGCAGAAATCAGTAGTTGTGCCACCCCTAATATATATATATATATATATATATATATATATATATATATGTTTATTTTTTTTAGAAAATGACTGATCGTTTCGCTAGATTAGACCCTTATTCCTCGGCTAGGATCGTGTAGAGCCCTTTGAAGCTGCACTGAAACTGCAATTTGGACCTTAAAACCGTTGGACCCCATTGAAGTCCACTATATGGAGAAAAATCCTGGAATGTTTTCCTCAAAAACTTTAATTTCTTTTCGACTGAAGAAAGACATGAACATCTTGGATGGTGTGGGGGAGAGTACATTTTAATTTTAATTTTAATTCTGAAGTGAATTAATCCTTTATATTGGGATTCTGAAAGAGGAGGGACCCTAAAAAAGTTTTGGTGATTCTGGTTCCTGAAGTGAATCATCTTAAGATGAAAAAATGAAATAAACTAAATATGTGTGATATAGACACAAGTACTTTACAATTTGCTCCATTACAACTTTTAAGAAACCCTGCAAAGTTGCTACTGCATATCATTGAATGAAGACCAAAAACAGGGGGCTTCCAAACATCTATTGTGTTGCACTAAAGCATAACCATACTGGTTTGGAACAACATGAGAGCGAGTAAATGATGGCAGCATTTTACATCATAATTTTATGACAGAATGTATTTACACATCTGGGTAAACATCAAAAGCCCATCCAAAGAGTACATCTAGCATAAAGAATGAGAGAGGTGAAAAGAAAGTGACACATCTGAATATTTTCAGTGTGAGCTTGTAGAGTTGAGTTTGTGCCAGTGCTATGACTGGGCATGTGTGAGCGTTTGTCACGCATCTTTTAGTTTGAAACATTTCAACTTGCAGAGGTAACCATGGATTGAGTCATTATAACAACAAACCAGGGCAACCTGCCACAAATGAGGCGGGTTATAACCGTCAACACTCGTCCAACACCAGCCAGACTGCAAAATACATTCCAAGAATAGATTATGTACAGACAGTTAATAATGTTCAGTGAGAAAATACAATATCAGTAGGATCTCTAAGACTATGGAAGCATTTTCAGCATGTCATGTCACTAACAAATTTAAACAACCGTGAGCTTCAAGGATCCTATTTTGCAATTAATCACTCATTTTTGAGCTGTCATCTTTCAGGTTATCAAAAATGTCAGAAAATAGGGGTATTGTGTGATTGGAGAGAGAGACAAAACTGGTTAAAGGGGTACTTCACTGCTGGAAAATGGCCTTTCAACAAAACTTGTCTGCCTATGCTGTAGAAAGTACGTTTTTAAAATCTGTGCTACCTGACTATAGAAAACAGCGAAAAAAAGGCTGTTATATTCCCTTTTGCCAAACTTCAACCCCCATAATGCACTGGGCATGGTGCCATTCAAGGCAACTCCCACCCGTCTGCTATGGATACGCTTGACCAGAGTCAAATACCGCCTTGCTTTAGTAAGAGATACTTCTTAGTAAACTTTGTCATAATGATGTTGACCTGTATTGTTCCCGGGTGGACGAATTCAAAAAGTAAACGTTTAGCGGGAGTGAGTTACTTTCGGTTTCCAGTGAAGGATCCAGCGTGTGGCTATAAATGCTGCAAAGAATACGGAATAGAATACAGAGAGACGACGCAACAGTACATCTGAAAAACCTATGTGTTTGTGGTCAACATTTCAAACTGTCTGACAACGAACAATGTGTTTTAGGCCAAACAAAGGGGAAAACTGAAAGAAACTGCTGTTCTGTCAGTTCCGCCCAAACCTCGAAGCAAAATGACATGGTGAAGAGGTAAGAAAGCTGTTGCCATAGTGTTCCATTTTTACCATAATGCTGTTTAAAATGTAGACAAAGTATGATACAATTTTCAGTGATAAACTCCTACAATAACTGCTATGGGTCCTGCAGAAACCACTGTCTGAACACGTGTACCAATACGCCATTCACGGCCGACGCAGTGCAGTGACGTCACAAGGTGCACCCCAGCACCAGAAAACATGTCATCAGCTTCATTGTCTTCAGGAAGCCGCTTGCTCCCCTCACTTCTCCCGCTAGCTCCTCCATCCTAATGCCAGGAGCAGAAGCCCGCTCTGCGGCTTCTTTTGCGGTTAAAGAGGACTTAGTGCTCGCTTATGATTCTGACCATATAGAAAGTGTGTTGTCAGTAGAGGCCGATATTTGTAAAAGATCTGTTTGCTCGGCTCAGCAAAACGCATATCCTCCCTATCTCCTCCCTATAGAGACAGAGCGCAACGTGTCATAATCTGAAGACCACGCCCACCAAGGGGGAAAACAAACCAACTGTCTCCATTGACTTTGCATTGCGAGAGGCTGCCTCCTTGTCATTTCTTGCTTCTAACAAAATACAGAATAATGCCTAAAAGCTGCTATGTGACAAGGTGTACAGCAAACAAGCTAAGAAACCCAGAAATAAGTTTTCATAAGCTGTCGACCCCAAAAAACGAGCGTTTGAGGACATAAAAGTGGATACAGGCTGGAACGAATGGGTAAATTGTGGGATCCTGACACTCAGTATGCACTAAAATACACTACGTGTGCAGTAAGTTAAACATTTGGTCACTGGTGAGTCAAATATCCAAATGTCAGTTTTATATATTATATTTCTGTAAGATAAACTATCCTGTGTTGCCGATTACAGTCTCCTCCGGCGGGCGTACGTTAGTTCTCAGAGTAATGAGACATGTGACGCTCTCTCTCAACTGCCTGTATCCACTTTTATGTACTAAACACTCGTTTTTTGAGGTCGAGAGCTAATAAAAACGTATTTCTGGGTTTTTTAGCTTCTTTGCTGTACACTTTGTCACACAGCAGCTTTTAGGCATTTGTCTGTCTTTTCTTAGAAGCAAGAAATGACAAGGAGGCAGCCTCTCGCAATGCAAAGTCAATGGAGACGGTTGGATTGTTTTCCCCCTGGGTGTGGGCGTGGCCTAAATACGCTCTGTCTCTATCCCTCAGAGGAGGGTTTTGGGTTCCAATAATTCTGTTTTTAGATGGGAATAACATCTCCTCCCTCCCCTTCTGAAGATGGCTGGCGTCAGGTCGAGGTCCAGGTATCTGGTATTAAAGGGATAGTTCACCCAAACATGACAATTTTGTAATCATTTACTCACCCTCAAGTTGTTACAAACCTGAATCCATTTCTTTGTTCTGCTGAACACAAAAGAAGATGTTTTAAAGAATGTTTGTAACCAAACAGTTGTGGAGCACCATTGACTTACTTGTCAGTATACTTGTGACTGTTAAAAATGTATTTGTCACTGAATCATTAATTCGAGATTTGTTAGAAAAACGCTGATTCATTCAGCAATGAAACAAGTGAAGTCTTCATGAGCGAGTCATTGAATCATTCAAACAAACCATTTTTTTTAAATATTCATTAAGCATTTTTAAATAGACTGCAGCAATACATTTTTGTCAGAACCTTGAGTAATTTATGTTATTTTATTTAGGACTAGTTGTCTGTTCAGAATCATGGGAGACTCTTGATCTCTATTTGAAATAAAAAAAATTCTCAATTTATCCAGAATCGTGCAGCTCTATACCGACATTACAGGTACAATTTAAGTGTTTGAGTGGATGAGGTGGATATGAAAAAAGATGATTTACAGGACAGTTTTTGACCACATATATACTGCTAATATTCTTTTGCTGCCATTATTTTATAAGATTTTTTTTAAATGAGAAATTATTAAATAGAACAGTTATTCATTATTGAATACATTTAAATAATCCATCATTTAAAAAAAACAATATTTTTCAGCCTTTTATTGATTTTTTATATATTTCCCAATATTTATGAATCAATATTATCAATACTTGCTCTGAAATAATAAAAGCCATAATTGTGCACAAACAAACAGTTTGGCCAAACAAAACGTATAATATTATGTAAAATAATCAAGGAATAATTAAATAAAATTGCAATATTTACCTAAAAACATGTTAAAACCATAAAAATGTGATGCTGCAAATCAAATTGTTGAACAAGTTTTAAATCAATTTATTGAAATGTACACTGAATGAACTGATTTATGAAAAAAAAAAAAAATCTTGGCAACTTGAACAGTTTTTACTATTGAACTTTAATTTAATCATATTCACAATGACGAGTCATTAAATAAGACAGCAAATGAAAAATAAAGTTGTTTTAAAGGTGAATCAAGTTATTATGTGTTTCAGTATTATAAAATGTATTAGTTTCAGTATTAGCCGTGAATGAGTGCTGAACCTCCGTGTCCCTGTAGAGTCTACTGCAGTTAATACTGGGAGGGGGGGTCAGATTTGCACCAATTACTTCTAATTCTACTATTTCTAGGTCACGGTGTAATTGATTTACTGATTAGTAGACCATCATACTTCTACCGGCTTTAAATACCTATTAAAAGGAGATTAAAATTGGAATGGAGACACATACTAACAGACAGACAAAGACAGAAGTGGGGGGGCCAACATATGTAGTATCTGTTCCTTGATTGACATGCTGGTAAAAAGGTAATAATCCAATCTAAAATTAACTTGTCTAATGCACATTATAGTACATTTTATTCAACAGCACATTAAATGAGATCCCTGGTGCAAAGAACAATGGAAAACGCTCAAGTTTTACTTGGAAAACCAGCTCTGAACAATCCGCATAAAGTTGGACAACTTGAGCAACTGAGGCAAATTTATTAAAAAGCTTTGCCAGTTTTGCACAATGCATTTCAGTGGGAAAAAACCCCACAAAAACCTGCCTCATATTTGCTAACCATCATCAACAATCCAGTTTAACCATGCGCTAGCTGCAATGTGTCAGGTTATTTAAATAAAGTCACTTTCATACCTCTTTTCTATGTAAATTAGGCTTATTATAAATGCCATCTTAGACCTGTTTCACACCGCATGTGAAAGCAGTCCGTATTTATTACAGTTCCTAAATTCAAGTTGCCCGCATTAGCAGTGTGATGCTGCATAACAGAAGCGTAGCTGCAAGCGGAGTTTTGGCACAGAGATGGTTTTTGGTCATAAATTGCAAAAGTTTAACATTAAACTTATTTATCAACAGAAGCTTTTGCAAAATAGGCTTTTGTGAAGCTTTTATAAACACTCAAGTACTAAATCATTGGTTCACAAAGATTTGATGCAAGTTACAGACTTAAAAGGGTTAATTTACCCAAAAATGAAAATCCTCCCATTAACTACTTACCCTTAAGCCATTTTAGGTGTATATGACTTTCTTCTTTCAGCCAAACACAATCGGAGTTATATTAAAAAAATATCCTATATAATCCTAAATATATGGCTTCAGGGGGTTAATAAAGACCTTCTGAAGCAAAGCCATGCACTTTGGTGAGAAAATATCTATATTTATAACTATAATCACTAGCTTCCGGTAACGCGAGTCAAGAGTGACCTCTGACCTGACGCATGACATATTGACGAACGCGGAAAAGGCAGAGGATAGAGCAAAATAAAACACCGGTCCCGAATTAGTAGTCTAAAACGAGGATTTTTAAAGAGAAATGTCAGAGGATTTCGATATAAGTAAAGAGGAGCTTGAGTTTTTTGCCCAGCCCTATTAGTTTGAGCCGTGAGAGGCATCAAAGCTTACGCTACTCCTACAACCCACGTCATACATCAGGTCAGAGGTCACTCTTCTGCTGGAACTAGACTCACGTACGGCTGTTACTGGAAGCCAGTGATTATAGTTTATAAAGTTATAAATATGGTTATTTTTCTTACAATGCGCTTCTTGGGGCTTCAAAATCTCAGGTGCTATTCACTCCCATTATAAAACTTGGAGCTATGAGATATTTTTTAATATAACTCCGATTGTGTTTGGCTGAAAGAAGAAAGTCATATACACATAGGATGGCTTGAGGGTGAGTAAATCATGGGTTAATTTTCATTTTTAGGTGAACTAAGCCTTTAAAAACAACTTTCTACTCAGTAAATCTGGCTGAATGAAGACAATTAAAGGGATTGTTTAAAGGGAAGTTATATTTATATTAACTTTAACAAATAGTACTCAATACTGTAACAAATGAGTAGGTGTTGCTCATTTTAGTTAATGCAGAATTTTAATTTCTTGAAAAAATATATTTATAGCAGTTATTTATCTTTTTTGCAAATTTTTCTCAGAGCAGAATTTGTGGGTGTGTTCAGATAATTGGTTGCTAATTATTTAGTGAATCATACGCTAAAACAACATAGTACATGCAAATAAAAAAACGCCATCTGTAGTTCATTCTTAAGGCTGGTCCACACACACTTATCAGATTTTCAAAATGAGAGATACCAAAAAAATCTGATTTAATAGTTTTAGTGTGTGTGAGTGCCCTGATGTGACCCAGAAAGCACACCACACACTAACAGACTCCATTCACAAACAACCAGAGTCCCGACTGTGAACACGGGAAATCTTGAAAAATCTCTCGCATCCAAACGTGACTTTAGGATAAACAAAGATGGCGGACAACAGGCAAGAAGAAATGGCGATAATAGTGTTTGGACTGCATTTTAAAGAAAAATCGTGGAGAAAAATAAAGAAATAGGTTTAGATGAATTTGTGTTTGGGGCCGTTTACAAGTCGCATCTAAAACGCGTAGAAACCGCGGCCTGCACCACTTTCTCCTCTTTTCAATAGCGCTTGGGAGCTTGTGCTAAATGTGCTCCAGAGGTGTATGCCGCTGCTAAGCAATCATGAGCCGTGTTCTCCATGAAGACAGAAGTTTCGGCAAAGGGTAAATGGATTTCGAGCCCTTGCATTAGCTCTACTAGTTATATTTATGGAGATGAGAAATAAATAAAAACTCCCTGTACAGCTATGAGCACCTGTTCTTCCATTTTGGCTGAGCTTTCCATGTTGTTACAGAAAGGCCAAAGCTGATTGGTTGGTTCTTGTCAAATGAGCTGTGGTGCGCATGTGTCATTCTGCAGTGTAGACGCGCCTGAGAAAAACGACTGCATCACTCTCTATTTGAGCTTGTTGCAAGTCTGCATGTAAAATAACAAACTTGAACGCGCAAAAGGCGCGACGTGAACGGCCCCTTATGCTTTTGTCAGCTTGCTTTCTGATTGGGTATCGTTTTGTTCCACGTAACAATCTACAGAGTGTGTGTGTGTTTGTCCTCGGGGGTTCCCCACACACAACAGGTTGGATATTTACGATTTGAGATCGGCACCCCGACGTTCTTCTGAGCAGATTAAATCACTCTTAACACACCTCGCTTCACAGGACAGTCTGATATGATACCATCTGTAGAACCATTAAGATAATTGGGACTTTAGAATTGTCAGAAGAGGAGAATAGGCCCGATTATCTCAACACAGGCTCACCAATATGTGGCAACACCAATACGTACATATCACTGCACTTTCTAACAGAAATGAACGCTAGAGGCAGTAAACCAGTAAAAGCAAGCCCTTTTAATCGTTTTCACACACAATTATGATTACAGGGGCAGATTATGGATTAATAAAGACTTGTTTTCACGCGGCTCCTTGCACAATTATCTTATGACCTCAAAACACTTTTTTGACATAGTGCATGATTTGTAAACAAATATATTTAGGAATTTGCATCATTTAACCAGCTTGTTGTGTTTGGTTTTACTAACAAATTAAACTTGCGATGCGGAGACCTCAGGTACGAATCCCATGAAAGACGAGTCACGATAAATGAGCTCAAAGACAAGAGTTCAAATACAAGCTAAAATGGCATGGTTACAATTGCGTTTTTATGTCACATTTGCTTTTGTTAACACTATCGGGTAGGTTTAGGGTTTAGTGTAGGTGTACGTTATTTTAAAATGGAGCATTGAGCTTTTAGCGCCACTCAAAGGACATTTCAATTCGAACTGCGGTGATACGTACAAACTCCAACGTAATAAAAGGTTGCCATTTTCACATTCATCTCTTCCGGAAAAAAAACTAAACATGCTTTTAGCGCCACTCACTGGACATTTCACTTTGAAACTGTGACGAAACGTGCACGTATTTTGCGTTTCGCAAAAATTTTGCCACAGGTATGTTTTTCTAATGAGCCTGGGCTGAATTATTGATTTTTTAGGTGCCTTAAGTGAATGCAGAGTGAGTTTAAAGCAGCAGGGGTTTTTTCACAACCAAAGTTTGACAGATGACTCTTTTGGATCCTTGTTTTGATATGGTGCTGTTTAGCCAAGATCCGGTAAGCCCTTTTTAGACCAGGAATGGGGTCCATGTATTAGGTCTGCCCATAATAGCAGCTCGAAGTTGGCTCTATATATGTGTGTGTGGTGACACTATATTTAATTTCAAATGCAGGTCTTTTAGAGACAGCTTCATTTTTGTTATTAACTCAAACACTTAATTACAGTGCAAAATGTTTGTCATGCTAACACCACAAATATGAAAAACAAATAAAGTGAGAGAATACACAGCACATGCCGCTGAAACTTATGCTAAACGGATAAAGAGAAATGAACATTTCGTTTGTGCGTTACATTAATTACAGCAATCTCCTCTTCAAAAACACAATATATGCATGATTTTCAACCAGCTCTAGTAATTATCCGATCAGGGGCCTAATCGACATGCCCAAGAATAGAAACACAGCACGACGCCTGTGCAAACAGAACGAACAAAGTTCCCACACCAACACACCGCAGGGAGATTTTACACTTGTTTTGTCATGCTTAACGTATGAACATCACAGATAAGAGACAACTAGACTAAAGAAGTTTAAGAGAAAGATCTGAGATGAAGTTGATATTTAAATGAAATATTGAGTTTCTTGTGCAAAGAAAGAGTAAACTTGTTTTAGCCAGAATGTTTCCCACAGGAAAGAAAATTCACGAATGTGATCTTATAAATATGCAGATTGGTAACTATTTAATCTCATTACTATCATGGAGAAACAAACGGAATATAATTTTTTTTTTATATGGAATATAGTAATATAGTAAAAATGGAGCACTACTGCAACAGCTTTCTTACCTGTACACAACGGGCGTTTTGTTTCAGAATGGCCATTTCTTTCAGTTTTCCCCCTCCGTTTGGCATACAACATTGTGTTTGTTGTCATCCAGTTTGAAATGGTGACTACAAACATGGAGGTTTTTCCGTATTTATGATTCTTTGCAGCCTTTAGCCACTGCCTACAACACACTGCATCCTTCACTTAAAAACTGGAAAGTAACAACCGCTAAATGTTTACTCTTTGAATTTGTGCACCCGGGAACAATACAAGTCAACACCATTAGGACTAAAAGTTTGCTAATAAGTATTTCCTACTAAAGCAAGTCGGTATTTGACTCTGGTCAATGGTATCAGTAGCAGACTGGTGGGAGTGGCCTTGAAAGGCACCATGCCCAGTGCATTATGGGTGTTGAAGTTTTGGCAAAAGGGAAGACATCAGCATTTTTCTGTTTTCTCTAGTCTTTTATTGAAATCCCATTTTGCCAGTGGTGAAGTTCCCCTTTAACTAATGTTAACTTATCTGTAGTGTTAATGGAAACATTTCTCATGCTTCCACATTACATTTATATCATTATACTCTTACAGTATGTCAACAGCTGTATAATTTGTGTCTGTTTTTTTTTATTTATCCTAAATCATTTTAAACAGTTGATAATTCAAGCATAGTTGAAAACTCAATTAAATAAAAATAAAAAATTCCAGAAAGAAATGTAAGCATCATGTGTCTAAATGACCTGTGTTGGTGTCTAAACTGCAAAGTCTTATTATTAAAAAAATGTTAAGGGGCCTATAAAGAGGGAGAGCAGAACACGTGTAGTTGTTTGTTGTGCTCGGCATGTCCAGTCGTGCTGGCTTTTCGCATGTTGATACAAGACTGGATTAACTGTGTGTTTGTTGGATGTGTTGATGAAGTGGAAAAGGCGATATTAAGTGTCTCTAGTCTAACTGATGACACATTAATCCTATTCTCAGGTTCTGTAGAGGTGGAAACTCAAAACAATTCTGATCCCTCATTGGAAAGGCATTCGGCACAATGCCCATAATGCTTGTTTTGGCCACCTCTCTCTTGCACCAGAGCACTATGTACAGTATGAAACACGTCAAGAACTACACTACCAGTTAAAAGTTTGGGCACACCTACTCATTCATTACCTGCAAGAATATAGTCATCAAAACCAAAACACTAAATGAGCTTATTCTTTGTCTAGATTCCAGCTCCACTCTGGGCTTTTCTCAAACAACTTCTCAACCAACTTTCAAAACAATAGTTGAAGGAGCTGTCATGTTTGCTGCACAGCGGATGCCTGATTTTCCTTAATTATACCTAATTAAATTTCCGTTATGTAAAGAAATGGATATGTCTTGCAAACTTGAAAGCATTCAGCGTAGACCTTTGCAAAAGAAGTTTTGAAATCATGAACGCTGTGTGTATGTGTGTGTATGAATGTTTTACTGACTCTGCTCAATATTAGGGTTTTTGGAACAACATTTCACCCCTTTTTAAGTATTAAAGGCACAAATCTCATGTTTTGATTAGATATTTTTAATGAACTGCTATCTAACATAAAATTAACCAACCATAAAATGTATCTAGTTCTAAATACATTCAATTCCTGGTCTGTATCCTTCTCTTAAAATGGTGATTTTGACAATCTGTTCATTTGATACTTTTACTATTGTAAAAATACATAAAATTACATGATATCAACTTGTAATTCTGAATTTTTGTTCTCGCAATTGCATCCTTTTTTCTCCGAATTGTGGGATTTAAGAGACTTCTTTTCTCAGAATTGTGAGATATAAAGTCACAATTATGTGGGGGAAAAAGTCAGCTCATTTCTTACATTTTCTTGCAATTGTATGGAAATTAGTTTCCGCCACGGAATTATAACACACAATTGTGACTTTATATCATGTAATTCTGAAAAAAAAGAAAGAAAAAAAAGTCAGAATTGTGAGACATAAACTTACAATTGTGAAAAAAAGGTCAGAAATGTGAGATAAAAAGCCTCAAAAATGCCTCAAATCTTGGCAACAGGGTTGCAAAAATCACAAAATGAATAGAAAATAAAACAGCTCATATAATATGTGGTTTGATCTCCCGAGGTTGACTATTTTCTGAGAGTGAAGCAGCTCATTTCACTGAACATGGACTGAAAAAGAAAAGAAATTTTGCAAAGACTATCTTGGAACATTTTAGATATTGCCTTGGGACCACTTGGAAAACATCATCTCCAGAGCAGAAGACCAATTTGCCACCATAAAAAAATAAAGAAAAAATGAGTACTGAGAGCTTATGAGACAAAAACATGCTGTGTTTCTCTCCAGCACACTAAGTAAAACGGTGTGAAAAGCAGAACGGAAATGACAAGCATGTCAGACGTTTAAGATACTGTGGGAGAGTTAGAGCAATCATTCACTCGTGCCAATATGCTCCTCTATCCCCCCTTTACAAAAATAACGTCTTGTGTTTGGTCTACATTCAGGGCAATACTTTTCAGCAATTTGCCAGACATTACGGAGATATTTTTATACACAGACTGTAACTTTATACCTCTCTCTGATTGTGATCGCTCCCAGTAGAAATCCCCACTCTGAGATGAGGCTAGGGAAGCTGAACTGCAATTATAAGACTTTAAATAATTTTAGAAGAGTAGACCAACATTAAATAATTTACACAATTTGATTTAACTGAGGTTCTCGAAAATGTAGTTAGAACTTTAGTAAAGAAAATATTGTTTTTACTTTCTGTCTTCCACTTTTTCCATAGCCAAAAAAAAAAAAAAAAAAGGTTTTGAATCTGTTCCAGGTTTAATACAAGAATGGTAAAAAAAAAAAAAAAGTAGAGAATTTTATCAAGAATAGTCTTAAAATACATACAATTTCAAAAGTATACCAACAAGACATACACATTAATTAACATTCAGTGATTTATAGTTATCTGTGCAATGTTATATAATGTTATATGTGCCACAATAAACAGCCAGAAGTGTTATTTTAATATTTATACAAGTTTTTTTATTTTTTATTATTATAATTTTTTTTAATAACCATATTAGTTTGGAAATAGCTGTTAATGTATATTTTAAGTTTTCAATTTAATTTTAGAATTATTTTCAGAAATATTGATATGTACTTTTTCTGATTTTTGTTAGTTTTTGTATATTTCTATATAGATTTACTTTGTTTATATTTCAGTTATTGTAATTTTAGTACTTCAAATTACATTTATGTAAGTTAGTTGCAAAGGTAACATTTCTAATATTTAAGTTTTTTAAGTTTTTTTTATTTTTTATCTAATATTCATCTATATTATCATTTTATTTTATTTTTATTTCAGCTTTATTCAATTACCGAAAAAAAAACTTTTATTTAACAATAGCAACACTACCAGCAACATGCATAGAATGCATGCAAGGATACCAAAAAGGTTGCATAAAAGAAAAATCTATTTACATTTACATTTACATTTATTCATTTAGCTGACGCTTTTATCCAAAGCGACTTACAATTGCTATATATGTCAGAGGTCGCACGCCTCTGGAGCAACTAGGGGTTTGCTCAGGGACACATTGGTTTAAGCTGTACCAAGCCATATTTACCAAGCCATATTTACAAGAATTGCATTGGTAACACATACCTAGAAGATCATCTGCCTACAAGAGCAGTCCCACCACTAAAATAATGAATTAGACAACTTTACAGCTAAAACAAGAATTAATATAAGCCCTTCAAAAAATCTGAGCTTCACATTACTTCTTTAAAAACCTAAGGATTGTCTGTGGTGATTGAAAGCATGCTATGTTGTCCATGGAAATCATTAAACCCAGTTGTTTAATTTCTATAAAACTACACACTCTAATGTAGTATTGTTACTAATTTTCCATGCTAATGAAAACTCATTGACAGGCCTTTACTCAAGGAACAAGACCATTAGAAATAAAAAGTGGCCTTCAAAGCTTAATAACGTAGCAAGGGTCCATGCACAAAAACAAATATTGCATTTTTAATGAGTTTTTGCCAAAACATAACACTCACAGAGAGCACAGGATGTCATGAATAACTAAGCCATGCTCATCAGACTGAAACGGCCCATATCATATATAAAACATTACATACATGAGCATAAAGGCATGTATGGGTGGAGCAACTGGGTGCCTCCATCCTCAGAATTAACCAATTAAATATTAGCATTTATACAAACTATATAGGCAATGCTGCTTTTAATGCTGATGTTTTTTTTTTAATCATTATTCATGGATGAATAGGGTTTATCTGACACATGCAAACCACTGAACTCAATAGTGACTCAAAATATTTTATATTTCAGATTATACAGTTCAACTATTTAATAGTTTATATGGTTAAATTGAGAGATTGCACTGAATGCTTGGCGAGCAGAGTATAGTGCAGCATGTTCTTCTACTCATGAATAACTTGCATGGCATACACTGCCAAAAGCGTCTGGTGCGCCACGCTATTTAGCTAATCGGCATCACCAGAGGCCAGAGATGGAAACTTGAGTCGCACTTAAGTCGAAAAAAAGACTTGCAACTTCACTTGGACTCGTAAACAACTGACTCCAGACTTGACTTGGACTTGAAGACAGGGACTCGTGAAAAACACTAGTCATTTTGGCATGGCATTCCTGATTACTTTCTCTTTACTACCCCACATGACAGCATCAAACAACACATCTTTCCATCCATCCATCCATCCATCCATTATCAATACGTGTGTGCGGCTCTGCGCAGACAGTTAGGTGTATAACATCAAAGTACTGCAAGAGAGATTCGTGAGCAGAGGGTTCCATTTGTTTTCGAATCGCTCTCACGGTACTTTGATGTTATACACCAATCGGTCTGCGCAGAGCTGCTTCAAGTCAAACACATTTCTGCTGCAGCAAATATCGCAACAATTCATCTCTAAACACACCAAGCCAGCATTATTGTATACATGTGTGACACATCTGAAGGCACACACATTCACCAATTGGTACTATTATATAAATGAACAACAAAACAATAACAATATAGCCAAATCTTATATTGTGATAATCAATCCTTGCTATTTAATTTGAGAAAAAAAGAAAGAAGTGTTGTTTTAACTTAAAAAGTGTTCGTGCTGCTTTAAAATGTTAAGTTTAGTCTACTTGAAATGTGAAGTTGTACTAAGTGACCACTTGGATATTTTAGTTGACTAAACTTAAAGGGATAGTTCACATTGAAATTAAATGTTGGTATGTTTTAGCTTACCTCAAGGGCATCCAAGATGTAGGTGTCTTTGTTTCCGCAGTAGTTTTAATTTTGATATTTTTAAGTCAAACCGTTCTTGTCTGTCATTCATACAATGCAGGTCTATGGTCACCACCTCAAAGAGCATGCACAGAGAACTCCAAATTAAACAATTCCCCATTGTAAGTACACATTGATGGCCTAAGACACGAAACAAGCGGTTAGTGTGAGAAAACGAACAGTATTTATATTGTTTTTACCTCTACACAACCACGTCCAAGTGATCTGAGTGTGTGTGCGTTCTGGCTTAGTCTGCGCAAGCGCCGGAAAGTGTACAAGAGGTAAAAACAGGGCAAATTAGCATGAGAGCGCTATTCCAAAACAGTGCCGATGGGAGTGGAAAGTTCTGCACGTGATCTGACGCAGTCAGATATTTCCATAATGACCCATGCAATCTACCAGGTAGCGTCTGGTTTAAGACGTGTTTTTTTTGGGGCGGTAAATAATGGCGCAAACACCAGTACATTGACAAGCACAAACCTTATTAAATCACCTTGCATGATTCATTTAAATACTCTCCTCCCATAAATGTTGTGCCTTAAAGGGAAACTCCTACAAATGCATATAGGCAGCCGCAAAAATAACTGTCCACACCTTTTCAGCGCAAATTTTTCACTGCGTGTCTTTAGTAAATCCCTACAGTAGTTTTTTAATGCCAAAAGAGGGTTTGTGCTGGCGCAAGCTGTTAGTAAATCTGTCCCTTAATGTATAAAAAAATAATGATTATGTAAAATCATTGCTTTATTAGACACTATTTAAATAGCCTAAATGAACAGGACATTCTGTAGAAGTAAACAGTTTTAATAATAAAAAAAATGATTCAGCTTCATACACTGTTAATTACAATAACTAGCTGAAAAAAACTATTGCTAAAAATAGAACAGAGACTTGAGACTTGGACCTCAGGAAATTGTGACCATGTCTGCAAGATGTAGGCCAGTAAGAGTTGTGCATATAAACCTCACTCCCCTGGCCTCAAGAGGCACGCTGGCAGTGGTCTTTACCGTCCTTGTTAGCACACCCGAAAATTAACCAGAGAGCACATTTAGAAGAAGCTTTTACATAAAACAACAAGTTGAACTAGTTGAAGTAGTATCAGCTGCTAAAACTGAATTAATGAATGTTGTTACTGATTAACCCAGTAATCAGTTCAACTGAAACAGATTTATTTGGACAGATTGAGTCAATTAATTTACAAATGAAGAGTTCAGATGCAAAAGCCTCTAAGTGCCATCTGAAATTTTCTTATAGAATGATCATTTTTATAAAGCTTGTATATTTAAGTTAAATTATTTCACTTAAATTACAATTAATAGGTCATTTGCATTGCCATTTAAGTGAAATTATTGAACTTAAATATACAAGCTTGATAAAAATTAACATTCTAGAAGAAAATGTCAGATGGCACTTAGAGGCTTTTGCATCTGAACTCTTCAAATAATTTCTATAAATTGTGACGGAATTATGTTTCTTTATGTTAATAAATGCCTCTCCGAGGCCTGAAACCACTCCCACTGTGTCTGTCGCAGTACAACACCATGATTATAGAATATTCTGAATTAAATGGTGAGCAGTTTCAAAAAGTTTCTAAATGACATTCAATTATGATAAAAAATAAAAAATAAAATTATCTCTGAAATATATGCAACACACTAACAATTGTTAGTAATTTTGACCTTTTTAAGTCAATATTGGTCTTATTTAAAATGCTTTTAAAGCTCCAATTAATGTGGATATTTTTTGAACATTGCATTTGGAATCAGAACTTACATGTAGAGGGCCCAAACTGGAGGTTTATCACATGAAACTTGAATGAGGACATCCATTAATCTGGTTGTTATCATGCTTTATGTATAGCTTGCTTTTTATATCATGTTTCTGGTCATTTTGCACTTTATTGCATTTCTTCAGCATTCACTGAAGTCAAAAATAGCTTGGAATGAAATACACTTTATCCAGGCTGAAATTCATCAGCTATGCAGTTTTTTCATGTAATCTGAACATCATTTATAGAAAAACGTCATATTTTCCTATATTTGCTCTTGATTTCTTCCATTTCTCCAGGGACCTCTGTCAGTCATGTGTGGTGTATTCATTATGCATAATGAGAGAATTTTAGAACTGCCACACAATGGTGTAGTACCTGTGGTCAGCCAGATCAGAAAAATGTCATACTGTTTGTAACAGCCCTTACGAAAATTAAGGGAACTAGGGTTACATATGTAACCGAAACGTTTCCTTTCAAGGGAACTCGCGCCGCATCAAAACGCTGTGGTAACGCTATACCCACGCCGCCATAAGAGCAAGTGTCCATCTGTGTGAAATCAATGCGCACATTCAGGCGAAAGCCCCTGCGCCCCTGGAGTGGAGCCGAGGTCAAGGTTGTAGAACCTCACAAAGGACCAGCCTGCCGCATCACAAGCATCTTGGAGGGAAACTCCTGACAGTAATGCTTTGGAAGCAGCCATACTCCTAGTGGGCCCATACAGACAAAGGTGAAGGCTGACCAGCCGACTCATAAGCAAGTGAGATGGCTTTGACCACCCACTTGCTCATCCTCTGCTTAGACGCCGGGCACCACTTTCTGGGTAACCCAAAGCAAACGAACAGTTTCTACACAGGGCAGCTCTGTGAATGTATGCATCTAAGGCCCTAACTGGGCAGAGCAGATAGTTTCTCTTGGTCTGACGTCCAGTAGGCCTGCAGAACTATAGGTCTTACAGTATTAGTAGGAATATAGATACCGAGAGGGCTTGAATGTCTCCAATTATTATTTTTTTTGAGAAACGTAATAGCGAGGAGAAAGACAGTTAGAGTGATAACTTCTTAGAAACCTCCTCAATAGGCTCAAAGGGAGCCAAGGAAAGCCCTTCCGAAATTATGGCCAAATCCCAGGCCGGCACCCTCGTGCGGACTGCAGGTCTAAAGCCTCAAAGTGCCATGGAGGAAATGGGTACCAAGTAGGGCTGTGCGATATGACGATATATATCGTATGGACGATATAAAAAGTATATTGTTTCATATTATGCTCTATCGTTTATATCGATTGTTTGTTTACGAGTTGTTTACGACAAAACTTTTTCATCATTTGGATGACTGCAATCTTACACGCAACCACGGGGACGCAAGCAGAAACGTGAATAATGGCGAGTGAAGGGGAGACAGAACCGGGTGGCTCCGAGCAGGAGAAGGACCAGCCAAGACAAACCGAGGCTCGTTCCTAAACGAGGGGGCTACCTCTGTAGCATGGACATGGTTTGGTTAACTTTCTATATGTTTGGTTGACTATTTTATTTTGATAATGAACATGCTGCGATGTCAAGTTAGCAATGCTAGAACGTGTGCGCGTGTGAGGCGTCGGCGCGATCACAGGATTTGTTGTCCTTCTGAGGGACCTGTTACTCCGTAAGGTCATACGGATAGAAGCAACAACAACAAAATTATTCAAAACTGTATAGTTTTTGTAAAATACAGAAAACAAGCACGATGCCGTTTTCTGCCATCTCGTTTTCCTTTACGTGAACTTTGGATCCCGTTGCATGAACCGAGGCCAGCAAAAATGTTCCTTTCGTTTTGTTAATCTGTAATTATTTAAGTGAAATAGCCTATATTTTGCGTATAGTCCTATATATTAGTTTTATATATTTAGTTTTATTCTGTTTCCTCCGTTCACAGAAGAGCTTTAAGTGCGTGATGTGACATTGTTTGAATCAATGTTCAACACTATCCTGCAATTTTCGCTGGTTTCAAAAACAAAAAGTTGCATATTACCTGCTATTCATTTTCACTGAAATGTAGGCCTAATTGTTTGACATTTGGTACAGTAGCATATACATCCTCGGGAAAACTAACGCCAGCGCATTGCCATTGCGACTTAGGCTACCTACTGTATGACTTGACAGCTGAGCGCGGGCATTTCACTCACGTTGATATTGGCTATGCGTGAATATCACATTTGCACAGTAGCCTAGCCTACTGTTTGAATTCGTGATTGGTTGACTGCCAAATTAAAATATTTAACAGAATGATCAAATAACGTTAATAACCGGTTAATGGCCTTTTCAAATAAGTGTGTCTGTGAACGATTAAATTCGATTTTGTTTCCTTTTCTGGTTATGTTCCTGTCAAAATTTTGTTCATTTGTTTTTGTTCATTGAACAGATTCAGAGCCCTGATTGCTGCTACATTTTAAACTTGAAAGTACAATGTTTACATTTGGCATTTTATATATCAATATTTTATGTTGGGCTTTTATATTTCATTCATATTTTATATTTCTACATTCTTAATCAAACATTTGCCCAGAAGTTCTAAATAAAGGGAGAAAAATAATCACATATGAAAGAGTACATTTTTGAGTACATATTTATATTCTATACTCAATATATATATATAAACTATTCTTTTAGTTTATATATATATATATATATAAAAAGAAAGTATTTTCCATGTGGTAAATATTTAAACTATTAATGGATTGAATTTACAGAAAAGGTACTATATCGTGATATATATCGTTATCGGGATATGAGATGACTTATATCGTGATATGAGATTTTGGTCATATCGCCCAGCCCTAGTACCAAGGGGTGTCTCCCCAAAGACACATTACCTAAAGGAGCGTGGTAAGCAGCTATGGCCGCCACATACACCTTTAGTGTGGAGGGGGATTACCCTGCGGAGAATAGTTCCTGCAGGAATTCCAGCACTGCACCTACCGGCAGTTAACTGGGTCCAACTGGTGATTTCTGCACCAGGCAGTGAATAATCTCCACTTCAAGGTGTAGAGTTTCCTCGTGGATGGAGCTTTGGAGTGAAGGATGGTCTCAACAACCTCGGTTGAGGGACCTGAACTTAAGGATCGACCCACTCACCTGAGAGAGAAGGTCCCTCCGGGGCGAAAACTCCAGAGGAGAGCCGTCAAGGAGAGACACTAGGTCCGAGAACCATACTCGGGTCTGCCAGAACCGGGCTAACTAATAGAAGACAGATCCCATCCCGGTGAACTCTTCCTAGAACTCCCGGGAGCAGAGCAATTGGGGGAAAGGTGTAAGGACATAGCCTCGGCCATGTCTGTACCATAGCATCCAGCCCAAGAGGAGCTGGCTGAGTGAGGGAGAACCAAAGTGGACAATGTGTCATCTCTAGAGATACGAACAGATCTACTTTCACTCGACCAAAGTTCTCCCAAAGGAGCTCCACCACCTCGGGGTGGAGTCTCTATTCCCCTGGCCTCAGCCCTTGCCTCAACAGGATGTCTGCTCCCTGATTTAAATACCCCGGGATGTATGCTGCCCTCAGAAAGAGCAACTTCCCTTGGGCCCACAGGAGGATCTGGTGAGTCAGCTTGTATAAGGGGCACGACTGCAGATCCCTCTAATGGTTTATGTAAGAGACCACCAATGTGTTGTCGGTATGAACAAGCACATGATGGTCCCTCAGGTCTGGGAGGAGGTGTTTCAGGGCTTGAAACACGGCCAGCATTTCCAAGCAATTTATGTGCCAACGAGAGATGATGGTCCCGCCACAGACCCCGAGCAGAATGAGCACTCATGATCGCCCCCAAACCCGCGAGAGGTGAAAGTGAAAGTGTACCCATACTTGGAATTTGACCTCTGCATTTAACCCATCCAAGTTAATGCACACACATTAGGAGCAGAGTAGTGAGTAGTTAACACACACACACTGCAAACGTGGATACACACACCCAGAGCAGCGGGCAGCCTTTGTGTGGCGCCCGGGGAGCGATTAGGGGTTAGGTGCTTTGCTCAAGGGCACCTCAGTCATTTCCCACCGGTTCTGGAATCGAACCAGCAACCTTTGGGTTACCAGTCCAACTCCCTAACCACTAGGCCATGACTTCCCCATGAGAGGTGCATCCGTCATTAGCGTGACACGATGACAAGGAGCTCCCAACACAGGTCCTTGGGAAAGAAGGTTTTTTCCACATGACTAAGGCACGAAGGCATCGCCGCAAGGAATGCCGAAAGGAAGAACACAAAATTGGTACGGTTCGCCCCCGAAAGCGAACCTCAGAAACTTCCTGTCTTGTGGAAGTATGCATCCATTAGATCTATCGTAACAAACCACTCCTCGGACCTGATTTGTGACGCGACTTGCTTGAGAGTAAGCATATTGAATTTGAACATCCCTACAGCCCAGATCTAAAATCGGATGTACTGTAACCCCCCATCCTTCTTTGGGACAATGAAATACCGGCTGTAAAACCCGGACTCCCTGCTGGGCGGAGGAACCCGTTCTATAGCCTCCTTTTGCAGAAGAGCTTTTACTTATTGTTCCATAACCAGAGCCTGCTCTGGGCCCACCACTGCGGGTAGGAGGACCCAGCGAGAGGACCAAGCTGCAGGACCCAGCGAGATATATATTTGGCGGCGCACCGGCAGAAAACAACTGGCTTGACTACTCTAGAGCCCTCCTTGGAGGGACGAAGCAACCCTCGGGTAAAAACTCTCTGGGACACTCTGCGCCCCAACATGAAGGTGGGGTTGGCAGAAAGGCCCCCTGAGTGCACAGAGGGAAGACGGGCACCATATAATGAGGTGGAATCTATCTTCCCCCGAAGGGGTGCACCCTCAGAAGCCTGACACCACTGGCGTCAGGGCTTCTTGGCCTACTTAGAGATAATAACGGTCCTCAGATCAGTTTTACCATAAGTATGGATTTTAGACGCATATTATAAACTTGCATGGGTTCCTCTCCTGGTTCTGAAGTGCAGAATTGTACTGGTTAGCAGATGTTATGGGAGGACTGCAAGGCAGGTTTTCATAAAGTTCTTCATACATTGAGTGACTCACAGAGATAACTGAATGAAACGCTCCATCCCCATCTTGTCATCATTTGCTGAGTGATGCAGCCGCAGCGCTAGTTTGAATCCTTGATGGTAGATGGTGAATAGCGTTTGCTCATTCCATCCACTGGAGGCCGCTAGGGTAAGAAACTTGAGAGTATAATCAGTAACTTTTTCCCTACCGTAAATGATAGAGTTGTTCACTTACAAATGAATCTCCAGAAGGGCGTCCGAACACTTCCCAGCAGTGAGCAACGAAGCAGTCGAGGGAGTGAGTGACTGGCCCAGCTTGCTGCCAGAATGTTTCAGTGCTCATCCAGATGGCAGGAGTAGGATGATGAAGGATATTTTAGCTCTCTCAGTGGGGAAGAGACGCATCTCAAAGGCGGGTGAATCTCTAAGGCGAGTGAACACTGTAGTAGGAAGCCATTGCAGCTCTCCACCAAACCAGAGTAGGTCGCTGGATTGACCATGGACCTGGCAACAAACACAGGTGGTGAAGGAGTGCTCGGGGGTGTGATGGTGGTGCTCGGTGTGGAAATGGATCCTACTGCAGTAAGGGCATGGCAAAGATTATCCACCAGCTCTTGAAACGGATCTGTAGTTGTTGGGTTCATCGTTGTTGAGTTGCTGGGTCTGGCCTTCTGTCAGAACACTGTAGACCATCGTTATAGTGCCTTTACGATAGATATATATATATATATATATATATATATATATATATATATATATATATTTTTTTTTTTTTATCTGCATGTGCATTCAGTACTAAATCCTTGACCATAACATTGCCCTACCAGTCAAGCTACAAGAACCAATATTAAGTTTTATAAAATAACACCAAGCAACTAATACAAAGTATCTAAGTAAGTAAAGAGAGTCAGATTTGATTTCATGCTGACTTTAAATAAATCTAGGATGAAAGTTTAGCAAATGATATTCCTCATTACTGTGTTTTGTGGTTGCATTGGTTTTTATATGTAATTATATGTAATGAAATCATGACATCAGATGTGTTTGTGAGTATATACAGTTTGTGCAGCCCATTGAGAAGCTGTGCCCTATGTGAGGAGTATGCAGTGGGCCTCAGGGCAGGCTGTTTGATGTGAGCCTGGAAAATGGATTATCTGGTGGCAAGAGAGTGAATGGGACTGTCTAGCCGCTTGAGGCAGGCTTCACACCAAAATCCACCTGGCAGTGAGGGAGCAGGCCACCCCGAAGGACACAGCCTACAGGAACACAGATCTCTCACATTGGCCTGTGTTAATGCTCACTTTGTCACCCAAACAGGTCGGGAAAGATAATCAATAGCCTTTGATAGCTACTATTAGGATTTTAACAAGCTTTTGCTCACGCTGCACTGCTCCTGAAAAGAGAGAGGAGCACTTGTTTAGCTCCACATCTTCCCTCTCTTAATATCGTCCTTTTCCAATCTTAGCAACTTTTAGCAACCTCACTCGAGCAACTAACTGCGATCACAGGCCCATACTATAATTTCAGTACAATCTCTGTAGTATATAGTATGTATACAGTTCACAATTTAGAAAACTCACGGTGACCTACTAAATACAGTATACAAAAGACGGAATTGTGTAGAATACTGTCTCCCACAATGCAATGCGTTGGACTTGATTTGCCATGTAACAAATTAACCAGAAGTAATATCAGTCATTTTATTTTTTTATCAGACTGCCAGAAGTTAAAGCATTTTACAAACTTTAGCTCACTGCATTAAACATGCAATGTGATGAGATCTTGTCACAAAAAATGTAGCATTTCAAATGTTAATCGTTGCATTAAGCATACTTGGATGCCAACAATGCATAACTTTAGACAGTTGTAGCCGTTTATATTCTTCATTTTTTCCTTTTTGTAATATGATAAAATAAGCAGATACAAGTACTTAAATACAGGTATCTTTTATTGGCTTTATTTTTTCAAGTTCTGAAAGTATATATGAATGCTGCAAAATAACTTAAAACACGGTTTAGTTGATTTGTACCTTTTTTGTTGTTTTTATGTTTTATTGCATATAATGTTTTTTTTTATTTATTTTTTTATAATTTCTTAAAAGTATTTAAAAAACTAACAATTTACTATCAGGTATAACAATTTGAAGGCTACTTCAAATAAAATAAAATAAAAATACAAATGCTATAAAATATGGTTCTTCTATTGCATTGGTGTGAAAATTCCCTAGGACACTAGGATTCCCTCCCAAGCAATCATACTATTTTTCTAGCAAGATTTTTGTCCAGATTTCAAACCCAGACATTACATGAGTGTTCGTTGCTCAGAAATTCCTTTTGGGCTTCAGTTTAACTGAGAATCATAGAACATAGACATCAATAAAACGTGCTGAAACTTTTATAGTTTTCGAGCCAGCAGTTCCTCAGATATTTGTGTCTCTTACAGGTTGACAAATGGCGATACAACCTCTCCAGTCTGGTTATCAGCTCTAAACCTGCACACACAATTACTAAAGCTTTCTGAACACTACCAAAATTAATTCCAATTTACAACATTTGCGATTGTCAGATCATTAAAATAATTGTTCCCTTTTCAGATGTTTCCTTGCTGTTTTCGATCAATTTCCCCCCAAACCAAATTATCTGTTCATCTGAATAGCTCATTCGAGGTTTTTTTCCCTTTCTCTTTAAATTATGCGTTCACTTAGAACACATATTGCTAATGACAATAATTAACCAAAGATGGAGTCTGAATAATTACAGGCAGGGAAGGAACTGCTCATCCGCAAGTTCTTGCATTCAGCTTGCATTTAAGGCTGATCAAGCTGTATTGTGTTTTAATTCCAGTACGTCTCGCAGGCGCTTGGTAGGACATCTCCAGAGGTCAAGCTTGATAGGTGTTGGGGCACACCGTAAAAGTTGTTTGCTTGTTCGTGCTTCGTGTTTTTCAAATGTGAACTCTACATCGTCACGCAGCCTTGATCGATGACCTTCAAAGGGCCAGGAGACGTGCGTTGAGTGATGCCAATGTGCCACGAGAGCAGAGGCGAGGCTGGGTGAGAGGTGTGCGGTGACCCAGGTGGGTTTAATCTCCCCCTCACAGAGATTCAATAAGTCCTCATTACCAAGCCTCGGGTCTGGATTCATTTGAGAACGTCACAGTTAACAATGTTATACAGTGGCCAGATGAAGAGGTAATGTAGCCTCTGCCATTCTCCGAATAATTCATCATCTGAAATCTTAGACTGCGCTCTTGCTGGCGCTGACATTCACTTTCTTTTCCACTAGCAGCAGTGTTTGAGGACAGCTACAGTAGTCCCATCATAAATTTGTTTAACTTCAGCCACAGCCTCATGCTGTGTGGTTATAGATGTTGGACTGTGTCCTTGTCGAGCAGGAGTTTGGTTCTCCCCATGCTGGAATTTGCTTCATGATGGTCAAGGCCAAGGGAGGGAAATTACCACCCGCTACCAGTGGCAGCAGCAGCAGTGGGAGAATTGTCTTAGATTGGCCTTTGACAAGATAGTTCAAAGGGTTAACACATTCATATATTATAATGAATTATATATATATATTGATCTGGTGCATTTGCGTACAGTTGTTCTAGCGTTCCGATTTAAAGTTCAGAAACAGAGACTCCATCGTTTTTCAGGAGTTACAGTACTCTCTAAATATTCAAAGTGCAAACAGAGACCAAAACAGAGACCAGAGCCACAATTACACTGTCCAGATATAGGTTTGATATTGGGAGACGGGCTATTGTATGCAGCCTAATTTGCGCGCATCAGGGAGCTTGTGTTACACTTTCAGATTCGCGATCGCACGTACCCTGTTTATAGGGAGCGGTGGTGCTGAGCGCGCATTCTACAACACAAGACATTTATCAGACGCTTAGGCTCTGTTGCGCAAAGAATCCTCCGCAATCGTCACACGATCAGTAAACTGTGATTCCTGCAGCACTGTGTGCGACTGCAACTCGTGCTGGTTGAGCAGAGCAGACCTTTACAATAGTTTTTATTTGGATAAAAACAGCAAAACGACAATGGAGGCGGGACGGCGGTGGGTCATATTCTATGCTAATTTCACCCTCACGCTCCATCATGGTGATATCACGAGGCAGCTTTTCACTCGACGAGGAATCTAATCACATTTTAGTCTCCCGAGATCTCATGTCACACCCCTAGCTTCCATAGAAGAAGAACAGGAAACTACTTACAAACTAGCTACTTAAAAAATAGAGGACAAAGACTCACGATCAAATACACTTGCAAGACCAGGAACCAGTGTGAATGCAAAGAGAACCAGATTCTCGATTTAGAACCGGTTTAGATCTTTGTGTGTTCAATTTTGAAATTGAAATTGAAATTATTCAACCCCCATTGCAAATCAGGTTTATTGGCAAAATTGACAGACTTTCAGCTGTTTGCAATGAATAAATCAAACAATGCAATTGTTCATTGCAAACAGCTCAAAGTCATTTTGCCAATAAACCTGATTTTCTATGGGGGTTGAATAACAATTACAACTATACTTGATTTATAAATTTGAAAAGAAAAGAAAAAAGACGTTAAAAAAAATCGGAGAGCCTTGTAAACTGGCATTTACCTGCTACTGTGTCTGGTGGTCAAGAAAGTCAATTTCCCCATACTGGTCATTCTAGATGTGGCGAAAGAGAGGAGGAACAACAGACCGGCATTAATGGAATCTTCCTTTGCTTCCATCTCCTTTTCCTCTCTCTCTGCTACAAGATCTCAATCTTATCATACAACAATAAAACCTGGGAAAATGGACAAGGGAGGGTTTTGCTGGCCAGGATTTTATGGAGTTTACAGTAATGCGCAGAGGGTGAAATTATTCCAAGCCAAGTTTAATTATTTCCTTCTATCAATACAACCGGCTTATACGTAACTTCCTCGTTTATCCGATTACTGAAATATTAAATTCTGTTGAGCCCGAGCAAATTGACTTTGGTGCCAAGGTCTTGACAAGACACAGACACGGAGCTTCATGCATCAGTGACAGTGTAACTGCATTACATACGTGCCGCTTCCCTTGGCGCTGAGCTCAGAGAAGCCTGCTCGCCATAAAGAGAAACAGATGAGGGAGAAGATGCGCAGGTACATCCTCACTATTAGCCTTTAATTGTAGTCATCTTGTGGGCTGATTTTTGGACAGATGCCCTGGGTCTGGTTCTTCTGAATAAAGAGGCCAGTTAAACCATCGCATGAGCTCCTCATCACCAGAGTGCAGCCGTGCGGCTGAACTATTCACTTGCAAGAACAGGTGTTTTACGCCCTATTTCCAGTCCTGATTAAGACCGGCCATGCTTGCGTTCATCTCGTAAAAGAAACAATTATTCAGATCTGAGCCGGCTTACAAAAAACAACAGACTCAACGCAATCTCTACCCCTTGGTTTTCTCTCTTGTTCTCTTTCTGTTCCGTTTGTTTTAGATTACAGGTCAGGCGGGGAAAGTTCAGAGGATTCAGCGAGCCGTCTTCCTCCTGTAACATAGAGAGTCTACTATTGGACTCTGTCATCCCAAATAATTACACAGGAAAGGAGAGTAACAGGATATTTCATTGGCATAGACTGAGACACACTGTAAAATGATGCCAAATTGGCTCAGCTTGAGTCTCCTCCAGCCACTTTGATGTACATTATCAGTTGTAGGCATGGATATCACCTCTCAGCTCTCAGGATCACAACATCATGTTACCTTAAACATAATGGTTGTTTGGCACAAAAGGCAAGAAAATGTCCCTATTACCTGACAGATATCACTGAAATATGTGTCTTAAGATATCACACCTATCTCCACAATAGTAACAGACTCTTGAAAATTTAAAATGATGTCATCATTCACTTACCCTCCCTGTCATTCCAACATTAATTCATTTTCAAAACACAAATCAAACATTTATTTTAACATAAAATTTTAATAGACCATATTTGATGTGCTGGATGTTTGTGCGTTGATCAAATCTTTATATGTGAATAAAAGCCTGAATTAAATCTTTTCATCATATAAAAGCATTGTGTCTCTTTAGAAGGTTTGGATTCAACCACTCGATTCATATGGATCTGTGTTGTTGGAATGGCCTTGCAAGTTTCATTAAAAATATCTTTATTTGTTTTGTTTTTTCCAAGATGAACAAAAGTCTTATGGGTTTGGAACAACATGAAGGTGAGTAATTGATGACAGATTTTTTTTTATTTTTGGGTGTACTATGGCTTTAATTAAAATGACAGCAACATTCTTCCACCAAATAACAAAGTTTTTTTAGTCTAACTGTAGGCTGTTTACAGCTGACAAGTAACATGGTATCTTAGCACCTTAAAATATGAAATGTGCAATCACAGATGTGAGTTTATTAGCATTTTTCAACAGCTTCATCCATGACTTATTCTACCTCACTGAATTCCATCCAAAGCCCAAAGGTCAACCCTAACTTCCTTAAAGCAGTGATGACATATTTTTGTAGGCCAAAATTCGGATTGCATTTTAGCACTTCTAATCCCATCGTCCTGAAGTCAGTGGATTTTTGAATTGGTTTTTGGTTAAACGCCTGAAATTAATTGTTTGGTTAACGCAAGCTCATAATATTTTCATGTTTTATTCTACAACATTAAACGCATGTTTTTTTGTTTTTTTTTAAAGCTTTTACTTAGAAAAAAGGGGTAGCTAACGCGTGACTAAATGAGACTACAGAGGTTGTCGGGAACATTAAACAACATCACGCTGAACAAGTAAACTCTTCTACTCACTAGTCCGCTTTCACACCCTCGTTGTGTTTAAAATCCCACCCTTGTAAACTATTCTAACACATATTGAGTTTTTTTTTTTTTTTTTTTTTAATAAAGACTTCAATGCTGGTAACTAGCAGTAATGTGACAATAGTGCAATTCCTTTATAGCCTACGTTTAGCCTTTTTCTTTCTCGTGATTGTATTTAAGCTTGTCACAGAGCTTATTCAAAGAAAGAAATTGGATTAATGTCCACCAGTAAAAAAATATTAATTTGTATACAGTATATGGATATATAGTGATTATGACTAATAAGTATTTTTATCCCCTCACACCAGGGATTCCTACAGAAATATTTGATATGGTTTATGAGAACATGTATAGTGAGGGCCAGCTGCCCGGCCAGATGCATGTGGGAGTCGTGCCGGCATTCCCAGCCCTGAGCGCTGCGGAAAACAGTCCAATCCCACAGACACATGGGCTTGAATCATGCAAACATCTTTTGGATCTGTGAACCAAAACACAAGCCCGTAATGAGCCTGGTGGGATGAAACAAGCTTTTGAGGAACGTCATACAAGGCGTGATTTGCTGTTGCAATTAAGTTTTATCGTTCTGAAAAAAAAATCACTTTTTACGAGATGAATTGACTTTTGTAGCATAAAAATCTTGAAAATCCTCATAAAAGGAGATCCAATGAGATGACCAGAGGGGCTTTTTGGAACTGCTTTACAGGGAGATGAGAAGAGAGGGGGGAGAGGCGTGCTGAGAGACAGACGGAGAGAGAGATGGAGAGATAGCAAGACAGAGAAAGAGCAGAACACAAGGGATCTTCTGAGGAAGAGAGAGAGAGAGAAACAGAGAAAAGGATTAGGCCGATAGAAGCTTGGCATGACCGTGTGTCTGATGATGGCTGTCTATGCATATCTCACTGTCTGCATCAAAGACACAGAAACACAACACATACACATTCTGCCTCCAGCTACAAGCACCGCTGCAGCCCAATTAAAGCAGCGGTGAGGACCGACGCAATCAGTGGACTACCTTCTCTTTTCATGGTTGGGGGAAGCCATCCTCTGTTGGATGAAGCCTTGCTCGCTCCTTGGAAAACGGCCCAAGAAAACGTATTATCCTTGTTCCCATTGGAGGAAAAAAAACTGACCTTGATTTAATAAACAATTTACCCAGGAGACGTAAGTCTGCCAAGTAAAACCGCTGGACAGGATATAGTTATCAAGAGAGCTAAATTTCCTATTACAATCCTTGTCAATTTCTGACAAAGTAGCCAAATAAGCTCCATTTCAAACCATGTTTCACAACAACATAAAGACTATCCAGTGAGCTCCAAAATAAAAACACCAAGATAGTGGTGAGAATACTGTACATTGGTGCTTGTGAACGTAACTTAAAAGCGTTTCAGCAGATTCTGACAATTTATTATTGGTGCTCATACGTAAATAGTTCACCAAAACATAAAAATCCTGTCATTGTTTACTCACATCATTTTCCAAGCCTAAATGCATTTCTGTGCAACACAAGGGAAGATATTTTGAAAAATGCATCAGTGTTTCTATACTGATATCCATACAGTACAACGGAAGTCAGTGGGATCCAATGTTGATTGGTCCAATTTTCTTGTGTGGAACAACATGAGGGTATGAGAACACAATTTTCATTTTTGGATGAACTAATCTTTTAAAGGTTTGTTCAAATCATTAAAGGTGAGAAAATAGCATACACAAGTATGAAAACGCAGATGGAATGCTTGGCGGATGCACTGAAAGTGCACACTTAGCACATCACTATGGTGTTATCTAAAGTGCTCAACTTGGCCTCAACGCGGTGGTTCTCAACCAGAGGCCCTTAACAAACTTCCAAGGGGGCCTGAAGATGATTTAAATGATTTAAAATAAGGTAAAACAAGCATTAAAATAAAAACAACTCTAAATTGGGAGTTCGAAAATATAACTAAAATATGTATGCATACTGTAGGTTGGTAGTCAATTTTGGCACGTAACTCATCCCGCATAGTCTGTGGTAGGGTTGTTTGCAATACACCGGTATCAACAATAACTGTGATATTAAAAAAATTAAATACTGATATTGTGTCAGTACAACACATACAATAATTTAAATAATCCAGCAGCACCAATACCTATATGGTTGACATTCCAACATTTTAAGTCCAACAAGACAACGACATAATGTGTAGATACTACTGCCGCACAAAAGAAAGACATTCTACCTGCACCTGAAAAAAATAGCTCACCATAGTGGAAGTTTTTGAATTCTGTAAAAAAGATGGGGTATTAAAGACTCCAGTCTGCAGAAAGTGCCAATCAAGAGTTTTTTGAGCTTTTGTAGTTATTGTTAAAACTCTAAAGGTCCTTTCACACTGGACGCGATTTTGACGCACGAATAATTCGCACGATGGTTTTATTTTTTGATCAGCTGTTTGTGTAATGCAGGGTTCCACAAACTCGGTCCTGGATGAAGTGTCCATGTAGGCTAAACTACATTTGGGATAGAAAGCTAACACTATTATCGTCAAAGATAGAGAGAGAGACCGTGTTTACTTTGAACATGTAACAAAATGTAGTGAGACTATTTAGGGCTGCTTTTAGTATACTATACATTCTTTGTGTGATGTCTACAGTTTCTAGTTGAATGATTTTAACTTGTTAATTTGTGTGTTACATGTCATGTGTATTGACATTACTAAACGCACTGTGTTTAGTTGAAGATGCAAAAAAACTGGAAAAACCTCAGGGACACCTGTGTGAGAAAAAGGAGAGAGGAAAAGGAAACTAAGAGTGGACATTAGCATACTCCCCTTCAGACTAGTCTTCACTGGATGATGATGATGATGAAGTGTCCATGTTTTCTCAGCTGTCGGCAGGAAAGTTTTGGAATGTTGAAGCTCTGAACATCACAGAAGTCGCAAATTCGCGTCGCGGCTGATGTGAATGGTTTTGACGCAAACTATTCGCTTATTCGTTACGCTTTTTCGTTGCGCTTCTGGTGTGAAAAGGGCCTTAACTAGAACTCTCGCTCCGCCTCCCTATGCTAGAAGTTTGAGTGTGATTTAATGGCAAAAAAAAAGAAAAAAAGAAAACAAAATAAAGTTAAAGATGAATTTTACTTCAAATTTTCTTTAGAGAGTGCAATAATATCGTTATTGTGAATTCTTTTGGCCACAATAATCTCATAGTGAAAATCTGATATCGTGACAGCCCTAGTTTGTGGTACAATATGACATGAATGACTCTTAATAAGGAACAGTGTGATATTACTTTGCAAAGCAATCTGATTTTCGCCTAGTAGATTATAAAATGAGTGAGGAAAATAAAAACATTATACACTCTAAAAAATGCTGGGTTGTTTTAACCCAACTTTGGGTCAAATATGGACAAACCCAGCCATTGGGTTACATTTTTAAATTACATTTTTAACCCAACGTTCGGGTTTGTCCATATTTGACCTAAAATTGGGTTAAAACAACCCACCATTTTTTAGAGTGTATAAACTTACGTGAGAGAACGAGAGACCAGAGGAATATCTAGGATCCAGAATAGCATTGACTTGATGGTGGACTAATTGGACTTGGGCCAGTAAATAACCACTCAGATTTCCATGAGCAAGCAAATAACCAAACAAATAATCGAACATTACAAATCTACTTGCTAATATTGTTAAATCCCAAAGACTTTGATTCCTAAAGATGGCAGCTTTTGTTGTCGTAATCATTATATGTGAATGGACACTTTCACTGGTATTTCGAACATTATTTCAGACACTCAACACAAGAGGAATTAAACAAAGAAAATACCTGCTGGCCCAAAACTGGCTTTCCATCTGCCAGCTCTTGGACTCAGTGCTTGTACAGCCTGTGAGATCCTGCTCCGAGAATCTCCCAGCTACGCTTCATTGAGGATAACCAAGCAAAAGTAATTCTGGCCTACTTTCCCTGCCTGGAGCTCAATGCTGTCAACACTACAGCAAAAAAAAGAGAGTGAGGGAGAAAAAGAAAAAAATGATATGGACGAAGAAAGAATGTCAATTTGCATGATTGCACGAGGATCTAAGGGTAGGATTGAGTTGGGGGGGGGATGACCACATAATTAGTTTTGTGGGTTGGAAAGTAAGGACCTTCCATCAAAATATTTGGAATAATTTGCTTAATCTTCGTTAAGCATGAGGCTAATACCTGGGCTTGCGCCATGAACATCTGGCCCTATGACTGTGTCATGCGGAAGGTGCCAAGGCTACTTTGGAGATGTGGTGTTTTAATGGAAACCAGTGACAGCGTGGGGTCCTGCCAAACCTCTGGGACATCTAGAAGCTGCCGTTCTTCTCAAAATAAGCATATTAGTTAATGCCGCTTCCTGCGCAATCAGGTTTCCTGCGGTCTGTGCCAAAACCAGACTTGCGCCATGGAACACTTGCAATCCCGTACGCTCGTACTGACAGGATGAAAAATGATATCTGGACTATGTCAATAAATTCTCAGATCATACATGAACAGTTAGGAAAATTTGCCTCTTTGGTCTATGAGGTCTTATGTTTTGAATTATTTCTGTTAGGCTGAACTATGAGCATGAACTTCTGCACTTGTTTCATACAAATTGGGCACTAGGTGAAAATTCATGAGTATTATTAGGCTGATTTATTTTTTTATTTTTTTTTTATTTAGAAAGAGGGCATGGAATAAACGTTTGTATATGAGCGCTTCAGCTCAACTAGTCAGAGCATATGCGTTATGCACCAGCCCAAGGATCTGACTTTATTAAGACCCCATGAAATAGCTTGACAAGTGCAGATTTCTTTCCTGTATGCACATATTTCCTGTAGAGTAAAACTGTCAGCTTTCGGAAGTAAAAATTAATTCACAGAGAAACTGATTTTGAACAATAACTATTTTATAAAAAAAATTCTAAGGCCTACTGTGAGCTATGAGGTTGTTAATCGACTGTATATTCTTTTGTTGAATCCATCAGACGCATTATTTAAATGTATTTTTTAAATTTTTTTATAATCGTGATCATCAGTGGAATTCCAAGTGAAAGACTAAATTACCCATGATTGTGCAGAAAAATTTCCACTAAATCATAGAAACACGACAAGCATTTCATGCCAAAAGAGCACTCACTCATACTGTAAAAGACGTAGAGTCAGGTTCCCTACACTCTCAAATTTAAATATTTGTCTGCATATTATGAATATGTTGCAATAAATGTAAAATCTTGATTCTATGTACATAATCAACATATTTAAAACACCAGATTTATATTTCTCCATCGTTTTTAATTCGATTATGCCATTGCAGTTATTTCCCTCCTTTCCCCAGCTGTTAAAGGGATACTCCACTTTTTTTGGAAATAGGCTCATTTTACAACTCCCCCAGAGTTAAACAGTTGAGTTTTACCGTTTTCGAATCCATTCAGCCGATCTCCGGGTCTGGCGGTACCACTTTTAGCATAGCTTAGCATAGACCATTGAATCGGACATGACCATTAGCATCTCTCTCAAAAAAATGACCAAAGAGTTTCGATATTTTTCCTATTTAAAACTTGACTCTTCTATAGTTACATCGTGTACTAAGACCGACTAAGTTGCGATTTTCTAGGCTGATATGGCTAGGAACTACTCTCATTCCTGCGTAATAATCAAGAAACTTTGCTGCCGTACCATGAGTGCAGCAGGCGTAATGATATGACGCAGCTGGACTCATTGGTTACTGAACTGGGGACTATTTTCAGGCGCTGCGTCATATCATTACGCCTGCTGGACTCATGGTACGGCAGCAAAGTTTCTTGATTATTACGCAGGAATGAGAGTATAGTTCCTAGCCATATCAGCCTAGAAAATCGCAACTTTTCATTTTCCGTCGGTCTTAGTACACGATGTAACTATAGAAGAGTCAAGCTTTAAATAGGAAAAATATCTAAATTCTTTGGTCATTTTTTTTGAGAGAGATGCTAATGGTTATGTCCGATTCAATGATCTATGCTAAGCTATGCTAAAAGTGGCACTGCCAGACCCGGAGATCGGCTGAATGGATTCGAAAACGGTAAAACTCAAATGTTTAACTCTGGGGGAGTTGTAAAATGAGCCTATTTCCAAAAAAAGTGGAGTATCCCTTTAAGTACACAGTCTTATACTTTTGTCTTTTTGTCCGATTTAATTATTATTATTTTTTGCTTCAATTGTTGTGATTCACCTTGTGTCTGGTTGGTTTGGTTCATGGGCCACTGAACTCTGTTCAAACAGCAAGTATTGAAAGACTCTTCCTTTAAAAAAAAAAAAAAATAGCCAATAGCCTTAAAGTTTACATCACAGCCATAATTTTTTGAGCCATCATTGAGTCGACTTAAATTTCTATACAATGAGTATTCTAAAAGCTAAATATATGTGAATGTGTGATTTCTGCCACAGTGAATTACACAAACACTTCTTACTAGATAATCGTGCAATTTATAAAAGTTATAAATAACTTTTGAAATGATCAAAGTCCAATTTAAAGATCCACTTGAATCTCAGAGGACAGACTTGACTGGGAAAGACGCTTCTGACAGCCATAAACTATGATTTGCTACTTGTTATGGCTAGTCGGAGCCAGCTAACATTAAACATGATTGGATTAGCATAAATGCACATGTCTGAAAATGATGTGTCAACTTTTAGGAATACAATAGCATATGAATGACTTCAAAGCTAAAAGACATGGACTTCAGGCCACAAGACTTAAAGTGTGATTCAATGGGGCCTTGAAGTCCCAATGAATGGAGGGGGAAGGGGGTCAGTTGATCCAACTGAAGAAAAGAAAAAATCCTATGATTCATGTTAGGTGTAATAATAGTCTTGCCCTCTCCATGTATTAAGACGAGATGAGAGAATGAATCATTGGGTCCACTGAGATCATTCGGAGATGTCAGGTTATGTTCATTAAGACATGGAGGGGTGTCCTTGGTGAACCGAACCCCTTTGGCCAGTTTCTTCACTCAGGGACAGATATGGATTGAGCTGGGCAAAGAGGACAGCCAGACATCCCTCGGGTCAGACCCAGCTGCCAAACATGAAAGGTGTGTCTCCACACATGGGTCGTTTGTCTCAGGCAGTTCTCTGGACGCCTCATTGGAGAGAGCAAGGACCTTCATCTCTCACCATCACAGGACCTTACCACAAGGCCCCATGACAGATGACCCATAATTCATTTCAGCGTCACGTTAATGGCCTTGAGTTGTCCGTGGTAATAGCACTCTGTGGGTCTAAATGACAGTGGCTTCAAGAACAGTGCTGGCCGTCTGTTTGTGTATGAAGGTGGTCACTGTTAGACTGACAAGCTATATACTTCATATCTCATATTGCAGTGGAGAATCTATCCCAGGATGCTGATAAAAAACGTAGTGAAACTTTTTTTATCCAAGATGGACAAAACGAGAGACATTATAATTATTGTCAAATGTATGCTCTGTTTCTGTTTAGTTTCTGTGTTCCTATTTTCTTTAGTTCCCTAGTTATGCTGCATCCCAATTCACATACTATCCGTCCTAAATAGTATTCGAAATTAGAATTAGTGTGTCCCAAATCGTAGTAAGTTGAAATGAGTATTCCAAAGATACCCAGATGGTCTACTTTTTCCAGTTAGAATTCAAAGTGTAGATCAATGCACACTCTTACAGCTAATATTGCCCACAACCCATTTCACGTTGGATGAGGATTCGATTAGAACTACAAACACGAATAAAAAGTGTTAAAAAATTGCAAACATGGCGGGTTTGGAAGTCTGATGGTTAAGAGGTTTAGATAAAGGTGTTTCAGTGATTAATTATCAGTATCTAACTTGACAAAATATTTATTCAGTGTTATCCACATTATATTTCATCTGCAACAACATTGTGAACTTTTGTAAAGATATGGTTGGTCATTAACTTTTAAATGCATAATTTTGCAAATTGCAAACACACGAGAAGATTCCTCCGCATGAAAGACCCATGACTGGCAAATCATCGTGCTACTACATTTCTCTCCAAAACGGTAGAAATTTTAATTAACTTAAATGTGAAGGATTTTAACTGTGACAAGATGATTGACAGAATGCACATAACTAAGCGACAGAGCTGTCCGATAAAGACACAATTATGATGAAGTCGTATGTCCCAAAGCTGTATACTCTTCTGCTACACACTCAAAAGTTTGTACTTTTTCTGCACAAAAACAGAACATATTTTAGGGCATACAGTAAGTAGGCAAATTGGGATGAATTTTATGTTTCAGGAAGGTGCTCAAGAGGCCAGCTCTACAGAAGACTCCACTGATGTCTCTAATGACTCTACTGTCAAATCAGCATTATGTCACAAAAGCGTTGACTTGGAGGAAGACTGAGAAGGTGCCATCTGGAGTCAGGTCTGCTGTGTTGCTACTTACGTAGAGAGTTCAAAATTGTTGGATGCTCTCTTAAAAGGCAGCTGCCTATATAAGTAGTAGAGAGAAAAGCAGTTCAGGTTTTGGAACAGAACCATAGAAATTTCACCTTTCTTGGCCTGCCCTACAGGACACTTAATACATATACATTTTCATCTAAACATTTGTCTAAAAATCAGTTTCATCATTGCAAAATCTAGTTCCACGGCCAAAGTACATCATTTCCAGAAATTATGCACAAATACCTACCACATTCATGGACCTCTTCAGTGTTTCAGATGTGGATTTGTTTGTATCTTGGCCCAGAATTTCTAAGGACCTGAGGGTGTGATTACAATTGGTAAGCCCCGTCACCTCATTGAGTCCATCCTTTGTTTAGATTCACTGCCCATAAGCAAACAAGATAAACTGCTAATTGAAAATTGCATCAGCTGAAACGGACGCTATGGGCTTTCTTCTCATCACCAATCAATTTTATATCACTTGGCCCAACAGGCCTGTTTTGCACAGCAGGCCGAAGTGCACTATAGTGAAAGCCTAACTGAAAGTAAGGTTTACGATATGGGATTATCAATGTGGTTTGCATGGCGCAGATAGTCACCATAAGACCATTATTTTGTGTCAAATTTTGCAGGCAATAAAGATCCATTGTGTATTGTCAATAGTGTATCGATTTATGAAGCACAGCTCACACAGAAGTCACTGTCAAACCAAACAGGTTCCTGTTGGTCAATACAGCTGTGACCGACTTGAACTCGTTGAGGAATCTGCATGAGGAAATCTTTCACACTCACACAAAATTCCTGATTGCATGGATTCCTATTGAAATGATTGGATTGCCGTGAAAATTCACCAAACATGAGACTACGTCTTTATGGGAGAGAAAAAAAGCATATTCCTCCACTGATGTAGATTCCAAAGTAGCCATTTTGGGTGTTTTTTTTGTTTTGTTTTTTTTGCAACATATAAATTATACATTTTTTGTAATATTATTCTAGATGAGCATTAAAAGTGTGAAATTGACGTGTATTTTCCCGTCTGCCCTGTTTGACATGATAGTCTCTTGTGAATGGCTTCTGTGCCATGTGCCAGCTGAGCAACTGTCATTGAGATGAATGGGAATGTTACGGTTTTATTTCTCCAGGTATTTTAGACCTTCTATGAACTGCGAAGTAGGGCTGCAGAAATCCATTGCAAGAGAATAAAATATCCAAAGAATGTGAGCCTACTATAGGGGAATAAATGTGGCTCAGAGCTGATCAAATCCAAGGTCTCCATTCAAACGTTCCTGAACATCTATAGTCTATTATTTTAGCCTATAATGAAATGAAAACTTGCTGCTGTGGTTGTTTTTGATATCATGAGTAGGACGTGGGCTGTCTTCACATGTAACCAATCTGCTCTTCTTGCAGTTTAAGCACACCATGCTTTTCAGCACGCGGTGGAGAAAGCAAACTCTTATTAGAAAGAGCGGCATTGGTTTTCAGCAGTGTAGGTGGACTCCCACGGTCCATCATATTCAAGCAAGCAGCTCGGATTTGAAGGAGCAATAACGCTTTTTTAAAGCCTCATACATTACATATGCAGGGGAAGATGCTTGGTTTTTATTAGGCCATTAACTGCTCTGGCAATATACACCAGCAGCAGAGAAATGGAGAGATTTCATCAGGCACTTCTACGATGGGGTGGTTTAAATACAGAATACGGTTCATCTAAAATGTATAATATTGACCCGATTGAAAAGTGCTTTTTCTTCCAGAATCCTTAGAGATTCACCCCACACAATGCTATTGTACATCTGGATAATAGGGGCCACGTAATCTCAAAATTACACGAGACAGAGATGTAATTATCGTTTTCTACATCTGCAGATTCTTCAGGGGTGTGACACAGCAACCTTTCATACGGAGAATGTCGCTTGTTCACATTATGTATGAGAAAAAAAGGCTCCCCTTGCATAATTGATTCAATGAGACTTCTTTGGCCTATAAAAATCTGAATATTAATATTCGCAAATACTTGTTTGTAAAACAATGAGTATTCTAAAAGCTCAGAGGGGAAACCTGGCCTCCGTGGTTCACCCCATTTATGTGAAGGACAAAGGCAGTCACGTCGCGCTCCTCCTTTTGTGGAGAAAGAGAGGCTCAGGGGAAGTTCCCTGAGGCGTCCCTCAATCTTTCAGACAGGAAATCATCACAAAAAGCATGTCCCCATGGCGATTCCCATGAAGCTTGAAGACTATTGGCCAGTTATAAATTCAGCCCCAGTCAACCACGTCAGGCCACAATATGAGAAGAAAAGACATGGGGATACCACCATTTCACATAGTAATCAAACTGTGCCCTACATAACAGTGAGACGCCCTTGTTGACATAGAGGTGCTTGACCTATGGTCAAGCTCTGCCAAAGAAAATTCATACCGGATTCATTCATTCTTGCATTAAGGCATTAATATGAGCTTCCACATTTCTAAAGTCATTTCTGCCACTAGCGTCATATCAAACCAAAGTACCACAGTGCAGTAGACTGATATAGCACACAATATTTGGCCATTTTCCTTGCATATCTGATTGGCTCATTTGCAGATTAGTCATTAAAGGGACACTTCACCCATTTGCATTAAGCTTTGCATCGTTAGAAACCCAGTCACATTTTTGAATGGTCGTGCATTATTCCCTCATTTTCCCCTGATACGGATTTCAGTGTTGCAGTTCCTGCTTATAATGATGTAAAAATCTTAATTTTGCATCATTCTAAGCAGGAAGTCCCATATCTTTGTAGAGGGGTTGAGACTACAAACACTCGTTCTTCATTTTCCAGGGGGTGGGACCCACTCACACTACAGACCTATTACAGATCAGTGGGTGGGACTTCACTTGCAGAAACTAAAAGCAATATCGCCATGTTGTTTCGAAGCTAAGCTAACAGGTGCTGTGGAGACAGATGTGAAGTTCTGACAATGGCGGAAGGTCCTCAATATGATATTGAAGAAGAGGATTTCGAAAGTCTGATGCTCGAATCAGATGTTCGTGGCTATCTTTACGAGCCGCAATATAGCGAAGAGCTGGCTGTCGTGGACGAGGAGCCCGGACTGGCTCGAGCTGGGGCGGACTGGTGGTGCCTGTGCTCTCACTGTGCGCCTACGGACACAGAGATAGAGTCCGTCTGCTGCAAAGAATTTCAGCGATGCCAATTTCTCCTGGATGAAATCTCTGAATCAGACGAGGACACGGACGTTTGTGTTGTGAAAACTAGTGAGAGTGGCTTGCGGAGCTGTGCAATGTGGTGCATTGTGGGAGTTGTTGTCTTCCATACAAATGCGCCATTTTCACACCAATGTCGCTCACCACAGATGCATTTGTAATATCGCATACAGTAATGTAAATTGCAAAGACAAAATCCTTTTGTGAGTACGCTGTTGACTTCATAGATTGCTTGCTTTTGTTTTTCTTCTTGTGGTTCGCCAAGCTGAAGAGCCAATCAGAGTCATTAAACAAGCTCAATTGCACGAAAAGCTGCCGACAGGGTTCCAACTAGTGCAAACGGTGTTGAACACACTGCAAACTCTAGACCAACAGATGCTCAAAGATAGCCCTACATTGGACGATAGTCAGCCACCGGATTGGTGAAATGACATTAAAGGACCGTTTCAAATGAACTAGGTCTTTAAAAATTGTGAAAAACATGATAAATGATGACAATACACTCCTGGGCTCCAAAAATGGCTAAATATTTAGTGTTCTTTTAATGGTGTTAACCATTTTAATCACAAATCATTGGTCAGGAAATTAGCAAGAACTGCACAAATACTGTAGATAAAGCACAGAATAGCCTTCCCCAACTTGCAGACAGGTTTTTACAGGAAGAAGAGCCAGTGTTGTTCCACTCAATGTTAATGGCTTCAAACAGTCCATGAGTAGATGAAAAATGTCTCCCAGTTAATTGAGTTTAATCTGAGACAAAATATTCACTATAGGGTTCAAATCTGGAATCTGACCAGGCCAAAACATGAGCTGGGTGGACTTGTTCTCAAGCCACTTCTTGGTTGTCTTTAGACTTTGATCAGGAGCATTGTCTAGTTGAAAAATAGCATCTGATCATTCCTCTTTAGATAACAACTTTTCATTTGTGGAAAGCAAGCCAATCTGCAATATTCCCATGTACTCCCAAAAATTAAATGACCTTTCACAGTGAAGTAGCTCATCAATACCAGCAGCTAAAAAGGCTCCCCACACAATTACACTCTTCCTCCATGCTTCACTGTAGTAGAGATGCATTTATCATATTTCTCACCAGATTTTCAAAGACACCGCTTTGGAGCACCACCATGAAACTCATGTTTTACTATGATCACTCCACACACAACTTCCCATATTCTGCCAAAAACTTCTTTCTGCCTTTGATGTTTTTTTTTTTTTCTGAGACAGCAATGATTTTTTAAGTTAAGCTAATTTCCTGAGCAATAATTTGTGGTTAAGGCAATTAAAAATTTAGTGTTTAGCCATTTTTTGGCTTTTGCCCCAGAGTGTACACTTCATACTTGTATTTCATATACACATGCATATAAATTAACCCAAAACCTTTTGCAGGGAAGTCAACATTTGAACGGCATAATCGTCTCTACACATTAAACGGCAAAGTATTTTAACATCGAAAAATTACACACGTCACCTTTTAAAATCCACTGCTTTTTTCCAGACTTTTACAACCAGCCATAAAGTATGATTTTATGTACTTTCCAACAGCTCCAGATCAACACACACGAATGCAAATGAGAGAGAACCAGCGGGGAGCGTAGATCACAACCGTCATGTGCGTGTGTGTGCGTCATAGGAGAGATGGAGGCTGGAGTACTAATCACTGGAACGCAGGCAGTTAACAGCCTGAGAGTCATCAGGAATGACCCATCTGAAAACTCCATTACCCAGATGGCTCGCTGCTCCACCAGGAGCCTGTAGGGAGTAGATGTTGTTTTAGCATTGAATATAAATGTAGAGCTGGGTGGCTCAAAAATGCTTCTGTGATCCAGGGCGTCTATTTCAAAAGTCCGGCATTACAGCTTTGATCCGGCAGCTAGTCTGAGATCTGAGCGCTTGCCTGCAGGTGCACCGCAGAGATCTATGAAATCAGAGGAGAAGCAGGAGGGGTGCGGCTCACTTCCACACTCCACAGATCCAAAAAATGGAAAACTCAAGAGAGCGCTCTCATATTTCCCAGCTATCTTCCCGCAGTGCAATCAGAATCCTTTAAGAGCAGCACATCATATATTTACAGAGCTGGACGGAGATGCCTTACCTGGAGGCCTCCGGTGGAGCAGGCAGGAGTTAAATATTAATTGTGAGTGATTCATCGCCTGAAGCCTGGACAGGCCTGCAGCTCAGCTCCAGCTGTTGGTTGGCCCTGGTCTCCTTCCAGGCCTGGCAGCCATAGCTTGGCTCGGGCAGCAGAAGCCACACATCAGGGTGTCAGTTGGAGCCAGCAGACTGTGTCACCCATGCTGGGGAGGCAATGAGGCAAGGAAGCCTCCGCCACATGTGCGGGGAGATCCGAGGGCTAATACTGGGACCCGATCAACTTTAGAACGAGCGGGTGATTCGCAACAAAACTGTCAAGAACTTGTCCAAGTCACATTTCACAGCAGAACAGGACAAAAAAAGTATGTACTGCAGATCTCGCAACACAGCAAGTTTTACTCTATTAATGTAAATAATCGAAGTAAAGATTTGAAGGCATAAACATTACTATTTAAGTAATTTACAATATACTTTGAAAAATATAAACATTGGGGATATGTATGATGGAATAGTTCATGATACCTAAGAAAAAATAAATATTGGCGGAAATGTCTTGTGCTAGGAAGCCATCTTTTCCCTTTTTTTGTTTATGTATGTATTATAATGCATAACTGTTGTTATGTTATACGTTTGTGTTAGCAAAACACTAAGGAAAAATGTCCATTTGTGGTCAAAAAAGAAAAGTATTGCAATACAATTTTTACTGTTACATTAATATATAGATATAAATAAATAAAACTTCTGATTCATTAGTCACTATAAGTAAATAACTAGAATAATACTTAAAAAATTGGAAAGAATAAGAGTTGCCAGTTTGCATTATGAGCTTTGTTTTGTACAAGTAACTGGAAACAGATAAATCCAGAAGAATGTAAAAATATACATGTATACTGTGTTTAGTTAAATTTTTTTAATTAATTATTTTATTTTATTTTATTTATTGGCATTAAGTGATCTGAATATGTCATAAATGAGTTTACTTTTGTTAAGTTTGTTTAACAAAAGACCACATATTAATCATTTTGACAAGGTTTCAATCACAAACACTTTCCAAGCCTACTGTCTGATGCACCTGATATGAATGGATTGGAGGCTGGTATGAATAAGTGATCGTATAGCGCAGCCCCTGAGGGTGAACACCGAGTCTATCCTCCGTCTTGTTGGGTCACGTGATGTGCAGGATGGATCTGTGACAGAGGGAGCAGCCAGACGGTAAGCCCACAGCTGTTCCTTTGGCCTGGACTCAAGACTTAATGTAGCTTGCCCGATTCTTCCACTTGGAGAGAACCAGCCGTATACCAAAAAGACAGTGCTGGATAAGAAGAGAATGAGAGCAACACTATATAGTGCACCAAAATGTTTTGAAACCTCACACAATATTTTACAAAGCAATTCTGTCCTACATAACTTTACAGTGAAATGAACATTTTAAGTACCATTATGCAGGCAAGTCAGGTTGCCTTCCTAAACAATCCAGATAGACTCAGTTCTGTTCTCATTCTACAGATCTGGATAATAATGGTGTGTACGTATCTTGGCAATTTGCTTCAAAATGATTGGAAAGAGTTTGTATGTTTGTTTCTTATTCAATGTTTAATGCTAAAAGTAAATCTTGTTACAAAGAATATATGATGAAAGTATGGTAACACTTTAGTTTAGAGTTCAATTCTCACAATTAACTAGTTGCTTGTTATTACTAGGATATTGGCTGTTTATTAATACTTATTGTTTATAATAATATGTTTATTATTCTGCATGACGATATTCTACATCCCTTAATCCTACCCAATACCTAAACTTAACAACTACCTTACTTACCATTAATAAGCAGTAATTAGGAGTTTATTGAGGCAAAAATCTTAGTTAATAGTGAGAATTGGACCCCAATCTAAAGTGTGACCGAAAGTATGATTTCTGGACTAATTTTCATTAAATGAACAGACTAAATAAAAATGTTTAATGTTCCTCATACATATTTTCTCTTATTTAATAATATTAAGTGAGAAAAGGAATGATTATACAAACTTGTCTAATGTCTTTATAAACCTACTAGCCAAATAAGAAATGTGATGAAACTCAAATTCATCAGCAAAAATCTGATTTGATGACGATTCTTTACTAAACGATGGGGATCATGAAATATGAAATGCATTTATTCCATACCAGAAGTAGACCAGGGATCTAGATACTGTATGATGGATTTGGGATAAAGGCCTGTTCAAACTCTATAGCTATATAGATATAAAAATCCCTCTAAATGTAAGAGTCCATCCCACAACTATAATGATTACGGCATAGAGGAACTATATCGTTGGAATTACTTCCACAATGATAATTCCAGCATATGAATGATAATAAAAAACATTGACAGCTAATCAGAATCCATCCTGCTTTAAAGAGCTCGAGCATTTAAAGCGGCAGACGACAAAACTGCAGCGTGCTTATAATAAACAGAACGTTATCGTGCACTGGTGTGGACGCTAACACAGTTAGTTATAGTTACCGTTCTTGGTGTGAACGGGCCTAAAACATTAACATATAACAAACTTATTATTCTTGTTACCAGATCAATGCATTTTACTCCTCTACCACACAACGTTAAAACCAACCCCATAAAACAAAGAGGAAAGACATTTGCAGCCTGACAGTCCCATTCACAGGAGCAAAATGACACACTTACTGAACGCCAAACCTCTCTCTTCTCTCTCCAACACCTTTCTCTGATCGTCCGGTCAGCTCATTCTTACCTCCCACCAGGCTGAGATGGAGAGAGGGGGGGAAATATCATACAGCATCTTACATTATCAAATGAAAGAAAAAAAAAAGAGCCAGGTCATGAATAATTGAGAAGATCACTTTCGTCTGAGACCGGAGTGAGAGTGCTCTCCTTGGCTTGTACCTCTACACACAGTCTGGAGGCTAATTCACTGGGGATCGTAATTTATGGACAATTGAAGCAGCAGAAACATCTCTTGGAAGGCGACTGGGGGATCCATAGCAACAATCCTTCTGGGGCATATTAATCCCCTGCTTTATGTAGTGCTAAGTGTACAATAGTAATCAGTAGTGGAGCACAGGCCGCTGATCATTAAGGGAAAAAGCTATATAAAGAATTCATAATGGGATTAGCCTGCGGCGGGTGGAGTGCGAGAAAAGGGAGAGCAGGAGAGAGAGAGAGAGAGAGAGAGAGAGCAAGCGTGGACCAAATTAAATCACCCATCAAATTGCACCAAGGAATTTTAATTTACAGGTTAATGTTGAATTGTGTAACTAATCACAGCTAACATTTTCAGTGAACCAGTAAAAAAAATTTGGCCATTTTACTATCTTATACTACAGACCTGCACATTCTAATTAGGGAAAGCACACATTCTGCAGGCTGGCCTTTCAGAGGCCATCACCTGGCCATCCTCAACTTATACTGTATGTTTGCCGTTACTACAATGGCCATACTATGAAAAATCATTTCTTTAAAGAATAATATGCTTGATGGAGCTCAGCCATTTGGATGTAGGCCTACCTCTATAAATTATGGTTCTCTCAACTACAGTATGTAGAAAGAACAAAAATTAACTAGAAAAGTTTCTTTCGTGATGCTAAGTAGTTGTGGATGGTTACAAAGACATTGCTATTTGGTTGCTTGGGTGTTCTGGGTAGTAAGGTGGTTTCTTACTAGTCTAAGGGTCAGTAGCAATATTTTTGGAATATCACATAAACATTTGCGAAAAAAAAGTGTGTTCAAGAGAACAAAATTGTCACTTCCTGGGAAATTGGCACAAAATATCTGTAATTAAAATGGAAGATGCTGCAATTTGGGAAGCCACTTACAGCACAAATGATTTCCGTCTCAGTGTCAGACGAAATGCAATAAATGCTGTCATGTTCTCTTGCGTTCGAATGCTACGGATGTTGGCCCTTGTGTTTGGAAATGCAATCATGTGAGACTCTTCTGGGAATTCAACCAAATAATGTAAAAAAAATAAAAATAATATTCGATTAAATGTATGCATATTTATGCACATCTTTTTTTTATGCAATATCGGAAAATTTGCATAGAAACAGTTGGATGGAAACAATGACATAATGCTCTATTAATTAAAACAAAAACAACAAAAATGTAATTCATACATGATTTATTATGATGAACATGATGTAATTTCTGAATTTCTATTCACTTTGACATGTTTTGGGGGAAAAAGTAAAGACTGTCAAGGGTGATACATTTGATATCTCGATACCATACAGAGGAAAAAAGCCTCATTAAAACTAAAATGGTAACACTTTATTTTACAGGTCCATAATTATGCAGTAGTTAAGCATTAACATCCTGGTTGTTAATGATTAACTGAACCTATAGTAAAGGCATGTTAGCTATTATTTATGCCATAGTTAAGCTTTAACAAACCAGTAATTAATAATTAACTGAACATATATTAAGAGCATATTAGCATTATTTACAACTTATCAAACATTTGAAGGATCAAATATTGAAATGATAAATAAGCAGAAATAATACATTAAGTAATGGTTGACTAAATTATGCATTTTAGGGTTACACTTTATTTTGATAGTCTACTTTAGACATTCTACTAACTTTATGAAACTTTGCCACTTCATGTCAACTAACTCTAATGAGAGTATTAGTAGAGTATTAGTAGAGGTTATGGTTAGGTTTACGGTTTGGGTAAGTAAAAAAAAAAATACATGCACTTGCAAAGTTACTTATAGTCAGTAGGATGTCTGTTGGGGAGAATCAAAATAAAGTGTTATTAATACTCTATACTTTAATACTCTAATGAGAGTTAGTTGACATGTAGTTGCAAAGTTACTTATAGTTAGTATACTTTCTAAAGTGTTGTTACATATTGTTATATGTCTGTGTTTGACCATCTATTTGGTAAACTGAACAATATGAATCATCGTTTAACAAAAAAAGGGGGGAAAAAACAATTTTATCCTCTGTTCTTAAGTGAAAAATATATACACATTATTTGTAAATTTGTATGGCACTCATTTAGTGATGTTCAAGTTTATTCACCAGAATAAGCCAGTAATTCTAGCCAAGTTGGCAGTAATACACTACTACTAAAGACAATTCCTGGTGTGTTTATGCTTAACTACTGCATAAATAATGTCTAATATTCCTTCCCTATATGTTCAGCTAATAATTAACTGCTGGTGCTTAACTCCCGCATGATTATGGACCCTTAAAATAAATTGCTACCAATAAAGGTATATATACACATACATATCTTTATTGGTAATAATTTATTAGGGAAGCACCGATATGAACATTTTGGCCGATACCAATAACCGATATATATATTTGCCGATAAATCTAAATCCGAGTTTTTATATCATTTTTGAGAGCCTGATTACAAAAACAAAAGTATCACCATTCAAATCTAAGTCCCAAGCACACAAGTATAATAATGTTCATAACAGACTTGCGCTGCACACACTGTATTTTCCTTTTTTGAAGCGATTCCAATCATATTTGAAGCAATTCAAAACCATCAAGGCGAACAATGCGCATCTGAAGCATCTCAGATGAAGGAAATAATACATTATTTATCGGCTTTAATGTGTCTTCCCAATTGTTTTATTGGGCCGACAATGATATTATTCAAAATGAACATATATCGGCCGATACCGATATGGTGGCTGATATATCGCGCATCCCTACAATTTATATATATATAGATGGCCCTTATCAGATAATTTGTTCGGTTTAACACCCCAAAATGTATTTGTATGATATTTGTAAGAAATATTGGTTTACTATGAAAAATATATTTAAAACATTTTTGAAAATGATCAAGGCATGTGCTTAAAACTTTTTATTTTTATTTTCTTCATCATGGGCACTCTCTGCCCCATATGTTAAAATCAAAGTTTGCAGCATTACTGTCTCTACCGCTCATGTCACTGCTAACTCTCATTGAAAATGAAAGACTTCCCGTCGCTTTGTTGCTGCAAATCGCCATCAGTGTAAACACTCCAATAGTACTAGCAATAGTGGCCTTCTGATTTCACCATCAAATCTATTTCAAATAGGAGACAAAAGTGCTAATATGTGGAATGAGATGAGCAGCTCATAAAAAACAGTCTGTTCTGTAGCCTGGGCTGCTTCTTCAGTTGCAATACTGCATTTACAATCAGCTTAATTACCCCCACCCCTCTCATCCCCCCTGACATATTCATTTGAGGGATTTTGGCAATGCAATGAAGAGGGAGAGAGTGGGATATGGGAAGAGAGGAATGGTTCCAAACACAAAAACATTGCACCCTTCAGCAGCCCTGCAATAACTTTAGTCAAGCATTTCCAATTATAATTATATTTTCATCCCTCCCTCAGCCAGAGGAGCTCTTTATCACCGCGGCAGGCAGAGAATTACTTTATTACAGCTACACCTCGTTAGGCTGAGTGCTCCTAATGAAGCAGCCCTGTGATCAGACAGGAATCATGCTGGAGGAAGCCTGCATCATTAGGCCAGCCTTTAATTACTATGATATATGGCCGCCCGCTGCTCTGCTATCACCTTCCCTTTTAATGTGACCCCAGCACAAACTCCAAGTAGTGTACAGAACACATATGGGCAGAATAAATGACCACCCATACATTAGGAATGAGATGTACTATAGAAAATGTGACACTGGGCTGGGCAGTATAAGCCGATAAACAATTTAAATCTGATATATAGACTGATAGAGACAATATATGTTTATAATGTGGTATATATGCATGGCTGGTCTTATTAAAGGTGAAGTAAGTGATTTTTGAGAAACACTGTTGCTATTTGAAATCAGCCCAAACAAACACATCCTTCCCTTCATTGCTCCGCCCCAAAAATGCACTGAAGCGAAGCAAAATAAATGAAGTTCCTAAACGCAAGTTAGGGAGGAGTGAGCCCATCTAATCTTTCAATCAACAGCCTGAGTATATAAGCAGCCGCTTACCTCTCTCTAGCATCAGCTGTTCCAGTATCCCTCCACCTCCCCAAACTCCACCTTCATCTCAGGTACCTTGCCCTTCAATTATCATATCCTACATTTAGCCACTGGGGGATATATCAGAGCTCGAGTTGAAGCTGCTTCATCGAGCCCCTCTTCAGTGGACAGCAAACCAAATAAGTTTAACCTAATATCTTAAAGATTTTATGGGCAAGCAAACTCGTTAATGCGAAATTAAAGCAAAGATGATGAATGAACAAGCAAGAACAAAAAATGTATATACAGTACACAAGAGTATGTAAAAGCAAGAGTTCGGTGTTAGTTGCCAGCAGAACACCTGCTCCAGACAGACAATGACACTCAACTTAAACGACACTCAACTGTCCTGTCTATAAAATTACAACAACAGCATATCTTGGTTCTGTGAAACATAGCAAAGCCAACTGTACTCGCGTATGGAGCAGAAACAACGAGCAGAAACGACTCGTATCACTCCGCTTGAGGCGACTGTCATGGCGGTCGAGCAAATCCACCGTATGTTGTTGTGACACGAAATGAAGTTTTAATAGTTTTTTAGGCAATATTTAGGGTGTATTCACACCTGCCTTGTTTGGTTCGATTGAATCGAACTCTAGTTCGTTTCCACCCTTGGTGCGGACCTTTTGGGCAGGTGTGAATACAGCAATCGAACTCGGGTGCGGACCAAACAATCGAACCGAGACCCAGCTGAAGAGGTGGTCTCGGTACGGTTCCAAACAAACTCTGGTACGGTTCGTTTACGATGTGAACATGAACCGACCCAATTGCAAGAAAGCACTGCACCTTTACGTTCATTTAATTTTTTGACTGCTCTTATGAGGATACTTAACACAACGGACATTTTGGCATAATGGTTTGTGTTATTGTTCGTTCAAGTGCGAAAGAGAATTCCATTCCGGCGCGCTGTCTGGCCACACGATACTGTTGCGCGTCTTTCTGCGCGTCGTGTGTACATCATTGGAATGGAATGAATGAATGAGTGTGTGCATCAGGACATTCACATACAGAGCGTTCTCTTTAGTCTAATCGCGCATAAATGCTTGACGGAACCGTCTTGCAGCACATTGTCGTCTTCTCAATCCGAATTACAACATCGTATAGAATGATGACATTGTATCATATGATACTCATTAGTTTATTCATATTGCGTTTGTAGAGCATAACACAAATCAGTAAAAGAACAAATATTACAGTACGAAATATCTCCATGCTGAGGCTTTTTTTTGCACTTCCTGATTTCCCTACTTGAGAATACTTGTCCAATGAATGGACGACCTTAGCACACGTGTGGTTTTGTTTACAAATTTTGGTTCACTTGCAAAAAGAGCAGTGTGAAAGCGAACCGTACCAAAAAAAAAAAAAACATTTTATTTGGTCCAGACCAAAGCAAGTGAACTATCGGACTTTCCTGCTGTGAATACGCCCTTAAATTAAATCCTGTATTAGAGTGTTACTTTTGACTGAATTGTTTGTTTGTGTTTATTTCCTATTGTCTTTTATAATGACTATTGTTGTTCAATTAAATATTTGTGATCAATAAATATTATTTTATATAAATAATATGCCGTATTTGGTATTGAGAAAGGGTCCATTAGTGACCGTGATATGGACTTTATTGGTCTTTATGAGTAAGTCAGAACAAGGAAGTTGCTTTAGCGTTGTCATAGGAAATCTTTTAAAAGGTCAAAGAAGATATCGCTTTCCTCAGCGACCCATTCAAACTGATTTTTTATAATGGATTTAATATTATGGACATGCTATACCAGATGCAGGTAATACACTTGTTTAGTCCGCACTCTCATTATACCATAATACTGTACTCTCCATAATACAATAAGCTTCAGTGAAGCAACTCAATGTTCCTTTGTTAATTGTGATATTTTATAATTAGTAACGGAGGCTGAGGCTCAACTGTTGAACTGTCAACTTGAGATTTGAATCCATGGCGGAAGGAAGTAGTTCTGCACAAAAGAGCGTTTTTAAAGACACTCCGTTGTTGTTTCTTATTTATTTACACACGTGTGCCGACACGTGTGCATTTCTAGACTAAATGTTAATTGTTTTTGTTTTGTTTTTCTCTGAAAGGCCATCTTTTTCTTTAAGCATAATTCTTTAAGTAATTCTCATGAGCTCAAGATTAGAGCTTACTAAGCAAGTTGCATCCAGTTTTAAGGAGCATCTTCTTTTGCAAATTAAGAGCATTTCTTTCATTCATGTTAGTTTTCTTACAAAAAAGATAGGAAACACTAAAGTCTAGTTCATGAGGTTAAGAAAGGTTTAAAAAAAAAGTACTGCTAACTGCACTTTGATATGCAAAAGAAACATTTGCACGTAGGCAGGTATAGCTCATTATTAAATCACACAAATGGGACGTGAGATTGGGGTGGCTTTTACTTAATGACTTCTAAAAGGCTCCTGTGAAGAAGAAAAAATACCTGCATTTTAGAGCAAAGCTCCATAGCGGTGTAGCAGCACTCTGAGCACCTGAATTAAATATGAAATATTCAACAAGATGGAGGTAGAATTCTAGGTTTATTATTTAGGCCAGCGGGGACTAATTGCGTTAATGCAATACGAGAGTTGATCTTAAGTTTCCACTGCTCTGAGCCACTTTTGAGCTACCTGGGCCGCGCATTAGCTGAAATGGTCCTATCCCGGCCAGGCCTGTACATTAAAGGTAGACATTAATTACTTTTTAATTTGTGGAAGCTTCTCAAACTCGTACATTTTTAAAGGCAGGCTCTTTACCTGCACTAATTCACAGGGAGAGGGTTTTACAGTATGTGTGGACATTCACAGCTGAAGTTTGGGAAATCCAGTGGAAAGTCACTTATGATTCTGAAATGAGAGTTTGGTGTACCTCTGATTTCAGAATCATAAGTGACTTTCCACTGTATTTCCCAAACTTCAGTTGTTCTTGGAATTGATAAACAGCCCTTAAATTGGTGTTAGATAAGAGAGATGTCAAAAGTCTCCAGGACTAGGCTTTGGAACCACTGATACCCCTTTTCCACCAAGGCAGTGCTGGTGCTGGTGCCGGTTCGGAGCCGGTGCCTACTCGCAAACCAGTTCTTTGTGTTTCGACAGCCAAAGAACCGGTTCTCGGCCAGGAAAATTGGTTCCAAAGCGGCACTAACTCTTTGCTGGACTAGAACCGTTTCTTTTACCACGTCATGCTTACGTCGGGGGCTGGGGGCGGGGTTATTGTCGAACTTCTTCTCGAACGTAACCTCCATCTATAGTAATCCAGACGTGCAGCACAAATGTGTTCTAAACGTCGTCTTCTGACCCCAATATAGGATTGCAAAGCCAGGAGAAACATTTGCAGAAAGACGATGTAGTCCGCCATTGTAATTGTTATGCTTGAAGTTGGCGCAAGCGTTTCTGGGAAAGCTAAGACGTATGGCAACGTACACAGTGACGTAACGGCGTTGTTCGCTGGGCTCTCTAGTCAGTGGAAAAACAAACAGGTTCTGAGCTTTGAACCAGCACCAGTTCCGAACCAGTTATTTTTTGGTGGAAAAGGGGTATGAGTGACATGATGTAGGCCTATAACTCCGTGGTTCCAAAGCCTAGTCCTGGAGACTTTTGACATCTCTCTTATCTGACAACAATTTAAGGGCTGTTTCTCAATTCCAAGAACGCAAAGAACGTCAACTGACCATCCCAGCATATTATAAGTAGCGACCAATGCATGGTCTGTGTTTTTCTCACAGAATCTCGGTAAAAACTGTTTTTCGGCAAACTCAACCATCCTTTAAAGAAATCTGATCCCGCCCGAATGTGAATGTCTGTGATTGTCGATATTTTATCCTAACACTTCTCCTCATGTGTTTTTTGACCTACCTGAGCAACCGTTTTCACACCAAACTTTCGTATGCTTTCGTTTCATTTCAATATGGATGATATACAAAGAATTTTTTTTTAATAAAATTAATAAATAGAGCCAAAATGCGGAAACTGCGAAGACTGCCCATTTTAATATCAGTGTAGGACACTTGTCTAGATTTCTCTGCTCACTTATGTAGGTTTATTATAAACAGCCACTTCTAAACTCATGTGCAGTTTATTTAAATAGGGTTTTAATAATAAATTAAATTTATATCAGTAAATAATTCATTAAAAACATATTCGTCATGCACATAAGCACAGCAGATGACCTTCTGTAACACCCACGTCTAGAAAACACACACTCCCACCTCTGTAATAAACACAGAGATTTTCGTCCTATACGTCGGGTGGTGAGAATATTAGCTCAAACGTTGTTTAGGCAACTAGTTCCGTCCGAATAGGGCTTTAGTCTCAATGAGGGGTATGTAAGACCTGCATAACAGAAAATAGCTTTCCCAACTGCAGTGCCTGAATTAAAACCCTTGTAAAATGGTGTTTGAACTATGGTTCAGAAGTCATTCTTCTCAATGCATTAGAATCCGAGAGGTTGAGATATATTAACAAAGAGCTCCAAGTCGTCAAAGAAACTCCAATGAATGTGACTCAAGTGGACAAGTGAGACGGCAGAATTATGAAGACATAAAAAATATGTGCAACCATTTCAATGCAAATGCTCCTCAACTACATAAATAACACCATTCTGTAGATGTTATTTACGGATACAGGAACCTCCCATGACAGCGTGAAAGGATTCACTCAGACTGCATCAGTTCAAAGACACACACAAAATCCACTCTGAAACAAAAGTGAAAGGACATTCATTTAACAATGAGTACACCACACTGTGTCTCAGGCGCCAGGCCAAGGCTTTTGTTCCTTTGCCCACTTAGTTACATCAATCAGTACACTATTTTCGGGGCCACTGGATCAGAGCTTTCTGCCCAGTATCGGCTCTTCTCTAGCTCATTCCTCAAGTGCAAAGATCCGTTGTCACAACACAAACAAGATATGGAGTGTCCAACTAATCAATGATATGGCTGCCGATTGTCTGAGCGTTTATCTCTTTATTAAAAGAAAAGTAGCTTCGACATATACTGTTGGAGACTATGTGTGCTTCTGCTGCAATCCTAAAAAGATAAAATGGATCATTTTGCAGGCCGGCAGGTTGAAACATATTACAAAGTGAAATAATTCTCCCTCACTCAATCAATATTTATTGATAATAACTACATACAGTACATTAGATTAATTATTTAATTAATGGTGCCATTTAAAAAAAAAAAATCTCTGTAACATACACCTAACCCTAAGTGGTCCCACACAAGGTGGATGTCACATATTCAGTCATTTGTTCGTTTAGTTTCATTTTCATGGACTTTTAGTTTGCTTTTCATTATTTGCAGTTGTCTTTGTTCACTTTTCCCGCTCTAATCAGTTACCATGGCATTACATTGGATCATCACACCTGTTAGTCTTTTAGTTCATTATCATTGTATAATTAAGTTCCTGTGTTTCCTCCGTTCATTGTCGGCTATTGTTTGTGTGTTGAGCAATCTGTTACGCTATGTTGGATATTCTCAGTTTATTATTTTATTAAATACCTTTGGATTAGAACTTTTGACTCATCTTCGTCTTTGGCCTCTTTGAACTGTGACAGTGGAATCATTGTTTAATTTTTGAGTATTATTATTATTAATCATTTTGTTTTAATTTATTTTATTCAAATGTATTAATTAATTAATCGTTGGGAATTAATTCATTCTGACATTTAAATTAGATGAATCTCATGAAACTCAGCTTTCAGGTTTTAAAACAAATTCTTAACTCTTAGTATTATGTTTGTCTGGCGGAAAAAAGAACACCCTAAACCACTCAGGACACCCTTGCAACCTCATAGTAACGTGCTAAAAGCCACTCAGAACTACTTAGCAACCCCATAGCAACACCTGGTATAATGATAGCACTGCTCTCACTTCTAAAGAAAATATAAAAATCTAGTTGTGAGCTTGTTTTCGTCCACTTTATTAAGTGTTGTGCACAGGGATTGGTGGAGCCGTTTCCCAGGCTCTGAATTCTCGTACGCTGGGCCACTCAACTCATTTGCATGTCGATGGCGGGCAGATTAGCGACATTCCGCTGCACACAAAAAGCCAGCCACAGCGACACACACTGAAGCAAAAAATCTCACCCGATTTCACTCTCACCCCCTTCAGCTTACCCAGTCAATGCATTCCCCAGCCGCAGCCTATTGACAGGGAGGCTCTGGAACAATACCAAGACGCAATGTAGGATCAATCCTGCTGTTTGCTCCTTCTCCCCAGAGTGAACAAAGACTGGAAAGAAAGGGCCCGAACCCCACTGTTAGAAAAAGGTGGGGAGCGACGGGGCAGAGAGAGGAGGCGTTAGGCAGAGCAGAAGCAGGGGGTGATGGGTAAGCATTAGGGAAAATGGCCTTGACGGGCAGCTGGAAAGAGTAAGCTCATTTAGAAAATCGACATCCCCAGCTGAGATAAAACCAATGATGATTTGTACTGTATCTTCAGGGGATAAAAGCACTTCTATAGGATTTCATAGCACCCAGCATGAAAGAGGTGGCTGGGGGAAGAGAGCGCTACATTTCTCTGTGAGGGAGAGGGCTTGAATTCCCATAATAAGTAGGGAGAGTTAAACACTGGTGCTGAGCGAGGCTGCTCGACTCGGTTGGCTCTCAGTTTGACTCCGACATATCAGAACACTTTCAACTCCGCTGTGCCACTTGATTTAATGTGGACTTACAGGACAGCGCTCCATCCCGATGATGATTGACTGCCTCGGCCTGCAGTCTAAAAACAAATGGGGAAAACAGTTCACGTGAATCATTATGAAATATTAAGGCAGTGATAATTTTATGAATTTAATGTAAAATAATGCTGATGGTTTAGAATAAAGCGACCATTTATAAACATCAGAAATCTGACTGGACGAGCAACATTTTGTTCTAAAATAGTAAAATAGTACTTCAGTGGAAAAAAAAATGCTGTAGATTTATTTCTGAAAATCAGTTCATTTCTGTCATGACAACTCTCGGAGTGTTTGGCATGGTAATGGGTGTGACAATGTTGATATATTTGTTCTTGGTGGAATAGATCTGCTATGATGCTGCTGCTGCAGAGCAAGAATGGGACTTGCCACTGTCAATACATACATGACACACTACTGTGAGCAAGAAAGACATGCTGATGCTGTACAATATAGCGTACATGAATTACCTGTAGCAAATCATACAGGTGGAGCTGGGGAAGGTGGAGGGTTTCTGAAAGCAAACTGCACTGCTTAGGCAAATGCTAACCAAGTATTTGAAGGTTGAGCACACCAGCTTATTGGCTAGTGATACAGCAGGAACCAATCAGCTCTGCCCTATAGAGAATGATGTGATTGCAAGCAGATTGAGTTAAGGACCTACTAGCCTGCGCCATCTAGAGTTTCATTACACAACTTTGTATTTCTATGAACACGTCAGTAACCAAAAATGTATTCAAAACTTGATTCAGCAAGCTTCAGATTAGCGCATTGAAATTAAAATTACTTCATATAATTTTCCATAATAAAAAAAAGAATAAAAAAATGCTTTAACTAGATTTTCAATTGTTTTGCTTGAATATTAAAAATTTTCAATATATCTGGCAACAACTGCTGTTTGGTTGAATTGTTATTCAATAAGTAAATAAGTAAATAGGCAAGTAAAAAAAAAAAATCAATTAATAAATAGCCTTTGATTCAAATGAAAAATCATTAAATGTTAATATAGATCTGAGAAATAGATTTTAGATATATAACCTAGCCTCATGTCGTTCAGACAATTCATAGATCCAAAGTTCATGTCAAGCCAAAATATTAAGGATAAAATTTCAACTTCAAGTCGGGTTTCCTGGCAGACGTATCACGCCTAAGGGTGCAAAACAAGCAATTTTATTACCCTCTCTTCTTTACCTTCCCCCTTGTCTTGTGCAGCAAACCGGGAGAGCTCCACCTTGATCAGCTCGCCTTGATAAATGACACCAAACAGGTGAAAGTGAAATATGACAGGGCCAGTCCTTGGTCATCAGCCAGCGGTCCCCGTACAAAGGCCTCCAGGTGCTCAACGGAATGAGAAATTTGGGCTCTTTTTTCTGCCTCTGTTGTTTATTGATTGGAGACTTCATAGACGGCGTCCCTTAATGTTTTACTTTCATGTCTGGGCTTTGTTGCACGGATGGTGAACAGAATATTGCAAATTGATCGGTCTCCTCGATACTATTGGTTAGTTTCTGAGTGAAGTACTATTGCATTAGCTGTCTCTTGACTTGTCATCTCCTGATGCCCTCCACTTTTCTGCTCTCTTGTCTTGCCCTCTCCTTCTCTTTATTGGGTGGATTGAGCATGGCTAAACAGCAGCTACAGAGCTGATTAATCTTATGCACGCTCCACAGGTTCAGTTGATGAGCTAGCTGTGATCTATGCGGTAAACTGACCCATTTGATTTTCTGACCTACACGCCCTCGAGCAGCTCCACTCATGCTTCGACCTCAGTGGCTAGTTATGGTTTTTTTGTCACCTCTATAAACGCATAAAAGACTAAACAAGATCTGAACCCTCTCAGACACCAGGTTATATTAAGACTTGTGTTGGAAATAAACAATCAGTTCTTATTCAGACATAAAGAACAATCATGCATGAAACATGTTTTTTTAATGCATTGTCTTTGTTAGTTGCAAGTCATGGTTATTTTAATGATTCCTGGGCTCTTCAGTTTGCTAAAAAAAAATTATTTGACTAGAATTTAATTTTACATTTAATTTATATTTATTCATTTAGCTGACGCTTTTATCCAAAGCGACTTACAATTGCTATATATGTCAGAGGTCGCCTCTGGAGCAACTAGGGGTTAAGTGTCTTGCTCAGGGACACATTGGTGTCTCGCAGTGGATTCGAACCTGGGTCTCTCACACCAAAGGCATGTGTCTTATCCATTGCGCCACCACCACCCCTAATTAGACTTATCTGCTCTCCGCGTCGGAAGCAAAAGTGGGATTCAAGCAGCTCCTTCATACACAGAGCGGAGTGGACATCGACGGGTGAAAAGAAAGCGTCAATCGAGGCCGGTTCGACCGTTGCGCTCACGTCTTTTGCAGCATCTCATGTAACTCAAGTTAAAAGAAGTTCCACTTTTAAAACAAATTATTTAGCAACAGATATGGCCTGTTGATGCACCTGTGCCTTTGTTCATATGGGCATCTGACTGGGGGTTCTCCGAAGTGGAAGTCCTCGTAGTTGGGTAAACTTCTAGCAGTGAATGGGATGCGACAGCAAATATATTTGTATTTCCATTTGCTCCAATAGCAAAAGAAAACATGCGTGGTAGTGTTTCCATGACTTTCCAAAAGAGAGAAAAAAATAAAAGGTAGATTGATTACAGCAGTCAGAAGAGAGATTTGACATCATTCCCTCAGCCGATATATTAGAAACACCCTCAGAGCAGTGTCATTTAAATTTTTGTCATTTTCTGCCAAGGTAAAATAATACTAAGTATAGCGTTATAAAATTATTTTTTAATGAAAATATTAAAAACTTTCCTAGATTTGAGATATTGATGTCTGTTGAAATGCTTCATCACAGTCTGTGAAAAGGGTCCATAGTGTGCAACCTTATACTTTACTGAGAAAAAAGGTCAAGGAAAAATCTTTAGATGGAAAATCTCCATGACTTTTATGCATTTGCAAGTGTGTTTGTTTTGTTGTGTTGTTGTTTTTTCTACTTTTTACCAAAGTCCCTTCAAGACAAATCATTCCACTTGGCGGCCATCTTTGTTTTGAAACGCCTCTCGGGCAAGTACAGCTCCTATCTTTTTTAATGGGGAAACATCAAATTCTCCTTAGCGGTTTGCCAAGCTTACGATTAAATATCATATTTGAAATCACCAATGACTTTACCAATCGGCGATTGGCTCTTTTGTTTAGAAGGCGGGACTTATTCCGTCATATTGTGCGTAGCACTTTCTCCCATTCATAGTAATACGAGTGCACTGTTTTTCTATATATATATAAAGTCTTTGTTGTTACTGTAGCAAAGGGTTATGTATTATTTATTCAAGTTTATATATATATAAACTTGCATTTCGTTGCCTTGTACCTGTACTTGTGTAATGACAATAAAGTTGAATCTAATCTAATCTAATCTAATCTAATCTAATATATATAATTATTTGACACCAATTCCAGTATATAAATATTCTTAAGAATTAAAAGTTTGTTGCATTTGAAAGTGTGTAGGCATACTTTATATATTATGAATTCAGTGGCATAAAATGACAATAATGTAATTCATTGCAAATATTTCTGGGACAATATATCGCCAAACAAAAAGTAGTTATCGTGAAAGGCCTAAATACATTACCACTGAAAAGTTTGGGTTGAGTAATTTTAAAAATATTTATTTAAGAAATTAATACCTTTAGTAAGCAGGGACGCATGTGTCATGATCCCAGCCTGTGTTCCCTTGGTCTTGTGTGGACTTTTATGTTATCTCCTGTTCTGCGCCATGTTTTGTAGTCATTTGTAGTTTTTCTTGTTGAATAGTTCTTTGATTGTTTCCAAGTGTCTTGTTTGCCAGTTACCCCAGTGTTTCTTGTGTTCCCTGTCAAGTCTTGTCCTAACATGAATGTTATGTTTAGTGCACTCATTCTGTTCTCTGGTTCCTTGATTCCCTGGTTCTCTGTTCTGTTGCATTTGTTGTTGTGTTTATTCTATTATTAAACTCATTTGGATCCAGCTCTCCTTTGTTTTTTAAAGTTCACTCTACGTAATAGCATGAAACTGATCAAAAGTGATGCCTAATGGAGTCCCAATCACGAAAGTCCCGCAGAGAAGAAGGTATGTGGACAGGAAAAGGTCTAGTCTGACTACACAATGCACCCCTGCAGAACAAATGAAAGTGTTCAGAACACACCTGAAAATGTAAAGAAAGTCTCTCTTTCCCCCAGCAGTGCGGTGCAGATGCTATGCAGGTTGAGCTTCATTTCTCCAGAGCAAATCAAAGAGGCGGCATTCAATCCAGGCATAATTACACTCAGATCACTTTCTTACCATGGTGGAATTACAGTAATTAAGATGGGATATTCAGAAGCCCCGGGTCCCAGATCTTTTGTCATGGCATGAGGGCGGCTGAAGGATGGCAGTTGTTGGCGGTGGGCGTGGGCTGGCGGGAAAAGCAGTTGAGGGACCGCTGCAATCATCTTGATTTCATGTGCTGAACGATTACATGCCATGCTAATTGCTAGCAGAGGGATCTTTAATAAATATTTCATTCCGCGTAGCATCATTACTGCCTAATGCCGTTATTAATCTCTACCGGTAATTTCTATTGAGGAGGAAATGCTCTTTTGTGAGGAAAGCAGCGTTTCCCCAGCACGGAGAGAGAGGGACATGGCCAGGAACAAGTTACTTGTCCATAAAATTACATTCAATTGTTAACATGACTCTCCTATCTCCCTGAGTGGAAACCACGCAGGCGTTCTAATTAATGTCCCTCTTAAAAATGAATCCTCAGAGATTAAAAGCATAACAAAATGGTCAGTTCCCTCAAAAAAAGACAGAATAAGAGTCCTGCTGTTGCAGCGATGCATCTAGGTATTGAAACCAAAGACCAACAATGGCTAAACAACATCCCTTATGGGTGAAGTACGTGTTTTTTATGTTAAAATACTTTATTTTGTCCCAGTTTTATATGCAAAGTAGCCTGCAAGTAATAAACTTAAGAAGTACAATTTCTCATTGAAATTCTCATATGTAAAATTTAGGCCTAGAATTTCATTAAGGTGTTTTGCAGAGGAAGAATGAAAACATTGTAAAAAATAAAAAATATTTAAATAATATAGCAAATACTAAAATATTTCTTGATGAATGAATCAATCAAAAATAGGGCTGTACAATTAGATACAGACTAGTGTCTGTGAATATTAAATCACAATATGATTGATATTAAAATAAGTCTGCATGTTCTGCGTGTCTCTGTGTGATTGAGCGGCAGAGTTTGGTCTATTACACACATACTGAAGCATGCATGATGCTTGTGGTGTCTCACTATATGATGACATGAACACATGAAGAGACACTTCACCAACATGTCACAATTTAATTTGATAAAACTATTGTTAAATATTCAAAAGTATGTTGGTTTAACTAGAAGAAATGATGACAGATATATATTACAATTGTAGAATGTACTTTTCAAAGTAATAATACAATTTATGAAAAACATTATTTCATTAAACATAGCATCCAAAATTATTATTATTATTATGCTGAAGTAGGCCCCTAATATATTTTGGTCCTAATTTATTCACTTTGACAAATGGTTTAAAGAACGTCCACTTAAACCATTAAAACTAACCGTTTGTGTATAGCTGGCATTCAGCCCTCATTCCAAATCTGAATAAATGTTTCCATTTCCTGGAGATGGCTTTTTGCATTAACCTAGCTAACATTTTTTCTTTTTCTAATAACGTTCCTATTACATTCCCATTCATTTATGAAAAAGTTTTTTCTGAAGTCCAACGTTTTTTCTTGTTTATACAAACATTAAGGAAACACTCCATTTTGTCATTATGTTCCAAACATTATGGGAACGTTATTTTGAATGTTCTCTGAATGTTCTGAAACAAGTAGTAACATTTAAAAAATGTTAGATGAACTTCCATGAATGATGTATAAATAATGTTTTTGTCCCAATGATTTGAGGACATTATTAAAGACCAGATAACTTTGAAGGAACCCTCTATCAGCATTAGTAGAGTGTTTGTTCATAACTTTGAGAGAACCTTGACAGAACGTTCCCTGTTACCCGGGAATACCATACTGAATACATGTTCCCTAGTCAAGAAACATTCAAGACAAGTGTAGACTGACAATAGCACATGCCTTTGTTCTACCCTCTACCTTCAGCTCTCTATAACAATGCACTCAGTAAAGCGCTGTTTAAAAACAAGCAGCAGAAGCATTAGCGTCCGAAAGAGCCTCCGCACCAACCAAAGCAATCCAAGGTGGAACCGTTTTGTGAAATTGAAGTTGTGTACTCCCAATTATCTGTCAGTGGTGACAGATAGCCTCAATAATATATTCACATTACAGCCGTGGATCAATTTTTAATCAAGCCGAGAACTGTAGAGGAAGTGAGCTAAAATGACCCGTGAGGAGAAGCCTTAATTCTCCACCAATCAAATTACTGCCTCTGACAATAAGATATAATCATGCCTGCCAGTGAGCCCGCGCTAATGGTCGGGCTTGAGTGCTATGTAAAAAAAAAGGTCAAAGGGCACAAGAACGACGACCTCATGCAGTCATTCAGGTCTAATGATAAAGTGATTTGTTATTGCAAACAAAGTGTGCTTTGTGTTAGGAAACTGCTGGAAAAAGCCATTAGCACTGCAGTGCTCTCTTTATCAGAGAGGGGTAATTTGCTGTGAAAGCCGCTCCATTCGTAATATAGTATCGGGCTCATAAACAACACCCTTAGAGAATATAGCCGAGCGAAATGGAAAAAAAAACATCCGAAGAACAAATGAGCGTAAAGGTAATTGAACGCAACTAAAATGTAATTTCCAATAAAGCCCTTCGCCCTGTCTTAAACCAAAAAGCCTCGGAGTATTCCAGCATTTAATGGCTCCCCCAATAACCACGCAACCTCAACAACTTCCCCCCGGTGCGAGATGGTGGAGCGCTGGCCTCAAGTGCTTGCTTGGGCATAAACAAACTCATTTACAGATCAGAGAGAGGGAGGGAGGGAAGAAGGAAGGAAGGAGAACGCTCCGTTTTCCAGGGAAAAAGTAGAGGGGATTTACATTAGAATCACATTAGCACCAGAGATGTGTTTAATTCAAAACACAAAGCGCACTGCTTGAAGGCAACATACCTGGGTCTGTATGATCCAGGGCTAAAGGCGGCATTCCAGTGAATGGGGCTAAAGCGTACACCGCCTCAAAGGGCTTTGATAGAATCAGCTTCTTTATCTGATGGTGAACCTGACATTCTGGCATTTCAGGGGGGTTTTCCCCGGTGTCTTTCCTTATCTGTCCTCCAAACAAGACCTGAATGACCCGGCTTTCAAAGGGGAAACCGATAACTTGCTTTGGGCGAAACAGCGAAAGACCCTGCAGACCTGGCCCTTGAAATCATTTCAAAGGATTGCGGGACCATAATGGCATTACGGGGAGGCAGGAGCTTTAGATTTGGTTATTCTCAAATTGCTGATGCTGTCTTAATCTACAGGCCTTTAAACTAATGTGGTTAGTGGATGGGCGGGCGGATTATCCGTAATTAGGCCCAGTGACTCTCAGACGTAAATGAGAGTGATGGGGCTTCGGAACAAGTTTGTCAGCTGCATTTCTAAATTGGAGGGTTACAACTGAAGGGATTTGGATGCCAAGTTCTTTCCTCCTCTCTCTCTCTCTCTTTCTCTCTCTCGTGCACGTTTTCTTACTTTAGTGTTGTGGTGGGATTTACATGCACATGTAATGAGAGGAAATATCCTTAAGATGTTTAACTGATTAATACTTTGCTACTTCTCTTTGATTTTCTTTTTCCGTAGGCTGAACCGCTCCGCTAGAGTGAAAGGATGCAGTGTGTAATAAAACAAATATCCCTGCAGTATCTTGCCAATATTCCCATACTGCCAAGCAAAAAGGGGAAAAAGCACCATAAAGTGGTCCATGTGACACTATTTCAGCCACATGACAAACTTAACAGTATACAAAGCTATGGCTTACAAGTCATTGCTCAAGATCTTACTCTTGTATATTGGCATATTCAAAAATGGTGAGAAGATTATCACTTCTGTCTGATCCTCACACAAAGCTATCATATCACTTCAGAAGACAGGTTATATGGACTGCACAAGATATATTGACTACATTTATGATACTTCTATGATTATTTTTGCATGTTTTGGCATTCCACAGTTGACTTTCATTGTAAAGAACTTTGAACATTCTCTCTTTGTGTTCAAAAATGTATAAGAAATGTTTCTTTAGCAGCAAATCAGCATGTTGAACACTAAAGACTGGATTAATGATGCTGAAAATTTCAGCTTTGTCACCACAGGTATAAAATTACATTTTAAAATGCACTGTAAAAAAATATATAAATGGAAAATGTACTGGTCATTTTCTGCCAGGACACTATGCAGTAATTGTATAGAATTTTCCCTTAGCCATAATTCAGAATACAGGTAAAAAACCTATAAAAAAACACTACGGAAATAATATTTTACAATCTTTTTTTTTTTTTTTTTACATATTCAGCAGAATTGTCAGATCATCATGTCACAAGAAAAACTAATTAGTAAAATTTTTCTATGAAAAATAATAATTTCAATAATATTAATAACAATTAATGACAATAATCAATTGTAACTTATTTGTAATTTAAATTGGGGAATATAAAAAAAATATTTTGAATTGTGATAATATTTCAAAATATTATTTTTTTTCCCACATATTTAGCAGGATTATCAGATCAGAATATTAATAACAATTAATGTCATTAATCAATTGTAACTTAGTTGTAATCATTAATTATAATTACTATAACCATACACTGTGTAGTCTATAACGTTAAAGATTACTCAATACCAAACACATACTATTATTATTATTTTATAATAACTGATTAAGAATTCCTTTATAATGACTTTATATCTTATGATTAATATAAATGATAAATGCATACATTATACAGTACACTTCATCATTGTTGTGACAACATAATTTTCACATATTAGGAAAACGTACAATGAGGTGAGATCTCTTGAGAGGAAGAGCTCCCCTGACACACAAACGAATCAGGAAACAGGAAGTGGAGGAACACGGAACAGAGCTGGTGCTGAGGAGCTCCTGTGTGTGTATATAAAGAACAGTTTGTGTTTTGGAGAGGCATGCACACGCTCGTGTGTGTGTGTGTGTGTGTGTGTGTGTGTGTGTGTGTGTGTGTGTGTGTGTGTGTGTGTGTGTGTGTGTGTGTGTGTGTGTGTGTGTGTGTGTGTGTGTGTGTGTGTGTGTGTGTGTGTGTGTGTGTGTGTAATCGGAGCGTGCTCCTCCAGACTAATTACAGCGTGAGGCGCTGCATCCCCCAGTCCTCTGATGTGTTTTTCATGTTAACACTTCCCACTGCCTCAGGTACATTCCCCACTACCAAGCCCACAAAGTCCTTCTACCATGTTCTATGGGAATGACATTACTTTATTTTTGGATTAAATTTTCATACTTTTGTGTTTTCCCCTTTTGTACATTTGGCTTCCAATTCTTTATTCTCGCCGTCTTTTCGGCAAAAAATACACAATCTGGTCCAGAAGAGTGGCTTGCCTAAAGTAAAGCTGCATGTGTTTTTCTAGGTTAAAATCAGTGGGTAGTATCTGATTATATGTAATATGGATTATGTAATCCCATTTTAAAAATTAAGTTCTTGTAATTAGATTATATTCTGTTTTACAATGCTCATAATCAGATTACAATTATTTTTTACTTTATAAATTGATCACGTTATTTACACTATAGCTGTAAACTGTTTGCAATGTACAGATTTTTCCAAAAACATCTTTTCTATCTTTTACATTTTTTAATTCTATACATTCGTAAAGTTATATACTGTATATATACATGTTCAAGGTGTGTGTGTGGGGGTGTGTGGGGGTGTGTGTGGGAGGGGGAGGGGGGGGGGGGTTCTCATTGGAATTGCAAACGATTTGATTTGTGATTTAAAGGGTAACTAAACCCTACACCAACTTTTTTTCAGTTAATGATCTGTAAGAATGGGGCTTTATTAGGGTCGTTCATTGATTCAAGTAACTTTTTTGACATTTGGGTATAAAGTGTTTTAATTCTACAATATACGGTGTAAAAACGTCTGAGTGCTGCCCTCTTCAGGTTGAACAGTGGCTATACTGCAGTTGAATTTTCCTATTGGATGTTTGCGGTACTGCGTGACGTAAGCGGTACTGCGTGACGTAAGCAGGTTCCAGCTCACCACGCCCTTGGCGGTATAAAAACCATCTTGTTTCGTCAAAACCACTGACTGTAGCGAGTCAGGACTTGGAATTGCGAGTATTGAAAACGAACAGGATAGAGTAGAAATGGGCTTCTCCACACAGCTCGCGCTGAAAAGCGACGCAATGCCAAACGCTGCTCCTCCTGCATGGACTCCACCACCGCAGCGGCGTGTTGATGTGAGTGATCATAAATATTTTAATCACAATTTATGGTTAGGCTAAAGTTAATCCTCTGCGGTCGACAAACGCGTCGGCGCATCTTGCTGGATTTTTTCACATAGCGGCAAAATATGAATATGCCTACAGAGGGCGCGCGCTATTGACATCAACTCGATAAAACTCATCAGATGCATGTACTTTACATCGTCTTGCGACCCTGTGAGGAAGTATTTATTTTCACTCAGACACTGACCCCATTCTCCCTTGCGCGGCTACTTCGCTAGCATCGTCGGATGCCGATCGCGATGCGGGAGTTAAGACCGCAGTTTGAGCCAGCGGCTCGAATTGATATGGCTCTGGCCCTGTGTCCACAAACAATTCACCCTCCTCCACTTCAGGTGAAGGTGGGGGAGAAAAGTGCTTGACTTCAAATGACAGCTCTGTTGCAAAGCTACTTGCGTCACTCTCCATTTTAGAGTCTGACAGCATGCTGTCAATTAATCCGTCACTGTGGGTCTCAGGTGCAAACCCCCCCGCTCAGCCTCGCCCTCGGTTCGTCCCCTCAATCTACGCTGGGGTCTGCCCACTTTTCCACCATTTTTTCAAATATTGCTAGTGTGTGGAGTCAGGCTCTGACCAGGGGTTTAGTTACCCTTTAATTTTGTTAAGTCAAGCTTCAGCTCAATATTCTTAATAGTGTGCAGCATACACTTTAAATAAAAGGAATACAACATGCCTTTAACTTTAGACCCCTGCATTACCTTGCAGTCTGAGATGCAGTGTACCTTTCTATTAGTGTTCATTTTGTCAGCTATTTTTATTTTAGTTAGTCTTAGTCCTGTGTCAAATGTACTTTTTAGTTGTTAGCATATTTCGTCAACCATGTCCTGTTTTTGTTTAGTCTAGTTTTTTCAATGGAAACTTAGTCATGGTTAAATTGATAATCCCAATTATTTTGCTCAAAATTATAATCATAATGATTATTGTCATTTGAGAAATGTCTTTCATAAGAATTATTGCACTTTCACCTATAAGCACAAATCAAAAGAATGTCAATCCACACATAATTTATTTTACCTCATCTAATTTCCTAATTTATTATAGGCTATTTATCATATAGGCCTACTGGTAAAACAAGAAACTTCTCTCAAAAATTAAAACAGTGAACTTCCTAGTAATCCAATAAATCCCAATTACTTTAATGTTTTTCTATTAAAGCAACAGCAAAAATACATATTGTCATACAGGGCTGCATAAGTGCAGTTATTCAGCAATCACACTCTATATAGGCTAATCGAGATCCATGTTTGGATTTATTGCAGTTCATCACTGAGAAGGTTTGATCACAGATTTAATCGCAGCAAGAAGCTCGTGACAGAACACAGACCGACTGAATGACACTTGAGATCGCTAAACTGCAGGTTACTTGTTTGTCTGTGTTTTCAGATCATTTGCGCTTCTTCATCAGTGTAGAGAGAGCGCGTGCGCATGGTTGCTAGATTGCAAAGATTAAAGGAACACGCCGACTTTTGGGACTTTAGCTTATTCACCGTATCCCCCAGAGTTAGATAAGTCCATACATACTGTAACTCTGTATGTAACTCTGTCTGACGCACCCACCGCTAGCCTAGCTTAGCACAAAGACTGGAGGTAAACGGCTCCAGCTAGCATACTGCTACCAATAAGTGACAAAATAACGCCAACATTTTCCTATTTACATGTTGTGATTTGTATAGTCACAGCGTGTACAAATAACAAGGTCACATGAGACACAGCTATCTTCTAACCGTATACATACTGGGAACTATGTTCTCAGAAGGCGAAGCACCGCTACTTGGGCGGAGTGATTTGCTCCAACTCTGAGCGAACTCTGCCCAAGTAGCAGCGCTTCGCCTTCTGAGAATATAGTTCCCAGTATGTATACGGCACACACGGCGATGAAAAGGGTATGTATGGACTTATTTAACTCTGGGAGATACGATGAATAAGCTCCCAAAAAGTCGACGTGTTCCTTTAAGTAAAACACCGGGTAGAAAACGTGTTCTTTTAACAGAAAAGCTCTGATTGGGTGATTTAAATTGTTGAAATCTGGCAACCGCACACATGATGCTTGTAGTGGCTTGTTAAAAGTCTCTTTGTTTGTCACAAACACAAAGAGTGATTCTGGTCAGGTTTTGTTTTTGTTTTTTTTACTTTTAATCTTGTCTTTTTTCATCAACAATATTGCATGTTTATTTAGTCACAGTTATTGTTTAATGATGTTTGTAAAAAAATAAAAATTTGTCACGTTAACGAAATGAACACTACTTTCTATCCAGTACATGGTTAGCTTCTTGGCTAAGTGTGCTCACTCAGTTGGTTAGTAAGACTGCCACACAAAGAGGACAGTCATGCTTTTGCTCTTGGACATATTTTTCATATCGCATCCAAATCACGGCCTTTTGCGATTGTGTTCCGATTAATCGTTCAGCCCTAGAACAGATGTTAAAGGTTTTATATTGTCGTACTAATTCAGCAATTGCTATGCTAATGCTATCAAAGCATTGTTACCAATTAGCAAGTTAGCATTTATGGAATTAGCTAGTTAAAGCTGGCCAAGTTTCCACTACTAAAAATACTTAAATTGAGATTACGGCCTTATTTTAACGATCTGAAACGCAAGTGTCAAGCGCAAAGTGCAAGTAACTTTGTGGGCGGATCTCCGGCGCTGTTGCTATATTCCCGGCGGGATAAATGCCTCTTGCGCCTGGCGCAAATCTAAAAGGGGTTGGTCTGAAGTAGCTTCATTATTCATAGGTGTGGTTTGGGCGTAACATGAAATAAACCAATCAGAGTGTCATCTCACATTGCCTTTAAGAGCAGGCGTGCTTGTTCTAAAGCGGATTCCTATTATAACGGCGGATTTGCCAGGCGCGCGCCAGGAGCGGTTCACAGCCGAGGAGACCGACGTTCTCGTCATGGACATTGGGGATGGAGAAACCCACCCAAATTAACTTCGATTAAACAGGCGTATGATAATTTGGGTAAATGTGTAAGTTAGATGTATGCTTTTATAATAAATTGTCTGTCTATCTATCTATCTATCTATCTATCTATCTATCTATCTATCTATCTATCTATCTATCTATCTATCTATCGTAATAATGTATGATTTGCAAAAATGAAAACTGCTGCTTCTGTGTAGATGAGAGAATCAAAGTGCGCGTTGTGCACACGAAATCCGCAATTGCAATTATTCGCGGAATTTTCAGCTTTACGTGGGTTGTGCCTCGGCACGGCACAGTGGGGATGAATCCAATGTTTTTGAGGAGAACGTGTGGCTGTCAGTCGCCGCGCCGGTGTGGATACTGGCATTCGGAATCCCAGATTCTACTTTTTGGAAGTATGACCAATGAGTAACTTTGGAAAACCACTAGCCACAGTGGCGGGTGAGCAAAAAAAGTCAAGACCTGGATTTGTAAGGCTTTTGTCATTAAAACAAATTAAAATACACCAATTGTCATTTCGTATTTACATGATATGCAGGGATTTATTGATAAAATATGAGGCTGGAATTCTGGTCTCATACATCAGTATAAAAAGGTATCGGCATTTTACGACAACTTTGAATGTGGTTCATCCAATCAAGAGCAGAATATGTTTTCTACTGCAGCAGTACAGTGTTGTTGTGGAGGGCTGGTGGGAGAGCTAATGGTGGGTGCAGGGTGGCTGAGCAGCATGACCCTGTTGTCAGCTCGGGTGTAATTAATGCTTCTGTATGCTTCAGGGGAAGTCAGGAGAGAGTGGGCTGCAGAGCGTCCCCATGGGCCCCGGCACGCATGGTCCTCACCCCGCCAGAAGCCACACAGCCTCAGGTGCCTATACTACAGCCACACTGACCCAGCGTGCACCTCGCCCCACGTGAACATCTCTCAGGACTCTAGGATAAACAGACACAGAATCTGTCCATCCCATTATTATCAGCAGTCAGACAAACAGATAACTAGTGTCTCTCTCTATATATAACAGTACACAGGATGCTTTGTAGGACACCTTATTGAGTTTTTGTGTTGTGTTGTGTTGTCTTTTATTTTTTGCTCTTCATTGGATGCCTTGGGACGGGTGGTGTTATGGGGCAACTAGGTCCAAAGCAGACATCCAAAAGATAACCAGGGGACAGAAAGAAATCTTGCATTCGTCTGGCATCCAAATACAATAGGGCCAGATTTACTAACGGCTTGCGCCAGCGCAAACCCTCATCTGGCGTTAAAAAACTACTGTCAGGATTTACTGAAGACACGCAATAAAAAACTGGCGCTGAAAAGGCATGGAAACAGTTATTTTTGAGGCTGACCTTATTGCATATGCATTTGTAGGAGTTTCCCTTTCAGACGCAAAATTTATAGGAGGAGAGTATTTAAATGAATCACGAAAGGTGATTTCCTAAGGTTGGCGCTAGTCAACTGGTATTTGCGCCATTATTTACCGCCCCAAAAAAAGCATGTCTTAAAGGTGGGTTAAGCGATATTTAAAATCAGGTTATGATCAGGAAAGAGCTTTAAGACACACGTTAATATTAGAAAAGCTTTCCAGCGCTGGAGAGAGCTAAGCAGGAAGGCCTGAAAACTTGAAAAGGTTGCTTTGATTCAGCTCCACACGCGAGTAACACTGGTTTTGAGTGTCGTTGTTTGTTTGAAGATGCTGTGCTGTTGCCAACTAACAGCAAACTCTTCTTTGTATGTTCATCTTTTGTGCTTCCTTGTCGTTCGTTCATCATCTCTGCTTTATTTTTCATGAAGCGTTATTTTGTTGCGCTTTTGTTACGATAAATAGACATCCACTCTTGCGTTGCGTGTGCAACGGAGGCCAGCTAGTGAGAGTTGTGCAGGCTGATGACTGCTAGAGAATGTAGTGTTTACTGTTTAGCGTCCTTATTAGTACACCAGCCTTGCATGCCACTGATCGGGTTTGAGACAGACTCAAAGCGGGGCGGTTAGGTGAGCTTTGGAGGTGGAGCAATGAAGAGAGGGGTGTGTTTGTTTGCAAGGCTCGAAATTGCGACCATTTTGGTCGCATATGCTCCTGAAATTTAATCTGTGCGACCTAAAAATATATTTGGGAGCATTTGTGCGAGTGCAAATAATGGTTGTGGTGCGACCTGTTTTCATTTCTCTAAAAAACGTTTGCAATTTACTTCACAGTGTGTACCTTATGTGCGCTGATACGCGATGGCCGGACCATCATTCCATCCAATGTTATATAACCAATCCAGGGGTTTTCCTGCATTGAATTTTTTTTGGCGGCCGCCAAAGCCTTATTTGATCGGTGAGTGATGTAGAATAGAATGACTGCTGCGCTTGACAGGGCACATTTACAAGAGAGCAAGTACGAGAGAGAGTCCCGTCCGCGCGCGCGCACTCTCACGTCTTCAAACAACACAAGCGCTGTCTTGCTCTCTCTCCCTCGTGCATATTAATCAAAATCATTTGACATGATAGAAAAAGGGCGGAAGACCGAAGTTTCACGTGGAGCATTCAGAGATTTTTTTTCTCCTGAATTACCGCGGAGTGTGAATTGTGCTAAAAAAAATAAACTTCACAATGCATGCCGTAGGCTACAGGTCCACTAATGACACGTCCGATTCGCAAACTAATGACTCATTTGAACCGATTCACTTTAATGAATGGTTAAAACAACTGATCTGTCCAACACTGAACTCACGAGACGTCTGAATCGGTGTATAACAAATCAGTAACACTTTACAATAATGTTCCATTTATTAAATTCTAGTTAACTACATTAGTTAACATTTACTATTAATAAACTGCACTTTGTTAATTTGTTAACCATTGTTAATGTTAATTTCAACATTTAGGCTACTAATAGCCTACATTATTGAAATATTGTTTTTTATTTGTAACATGTAACAAGTAACATGAACAAACAATGAACAGCTGTATTTTTATTAACTAAGATTAAAAAAGATTAATACAGCATATTAATAGCAATAGAGTGCCAAGTAAAAAATGCAGAGACAGGTGTGTGGCAAACAAATCAGGTTCATCAGGTTCGATTATTAAGGCTTTTAATCGGCAGGATGCTGCTGCTAATTATACATCAAATATAACACCGCATACACCATTGCCAAAGAAGAGCTTGCCTTCACTAAATTTAAACCTATGTTGCAGCTCATGGAAAAAGAATGGAGTTGCGATTAACATGACGTATGCAAATGACAAATCATGTGCCAATATCATCGGGGTGAGATGATATACTTTAGAGCCAGAAGACCAAATTTCAAATCTTGGCCACAGGATGTGTAAAGCCCCAGTGAAATGAAATCTGTTCATATATAATTTGTAGTTGTGGTGCTCCTTAATTTTTGGTGGGTGCTCCTAAATTTTTGGGAGCACCAGTGCTACCAAGTAAAGAAAGTTAATTTCGAGCCCTGGTTTGTGAAGATTTCAAATATCAACAATGTTAAGCAACAACTTTAAGAAACAACGCACTACACCTTTAAACCAGATGTGCTCACACTAATTTGCCCTGTTTAGTAAATCTGGCCCTATATCTCTTAAATAGAGGAGCAGTGATGGGGAAGCTACAGTAAAAGTACTATTACATTTTGTGATGGACATGATTACTATCATTAACTAAAACTACATTTAAAACTAAAAACATTAAGACAAAATATAAAATATTCAATGTAAACTGCAGTTGCCATGACATAATTTCTATTTTTTTTTCTTTTAGTTTAATTTCAAGTACTAAAATAACTAAAAGCGAAAGTGAAATAATTAATAAAAAGTATATATACATAATAATAATAAAAATTACAAAAACACAACAAAATTACAAAACTTTAGCTAAAATGAAAATGAAAAATAAAAAATAATTAAAAATATTAATAAAAACTAATATATATATATCAATGTAAAGTATAATCAGTGGCACTTAAATAACATTTGTATTGGACCATTATGGATTTTAAATAGTCAATGACAACAGTTATCTAGAGATTTGTGGCCAATGGCCCATTTATATAAATAATTTAATGAGAGCAAATAAAATGTACAGTACAAAGAATTGCAAGTTAAATATTTACACTTATTTTTACTGTACATGTTTTTGTTTTTGTAGTTTTTTTACAATATTTGGAATTTACAAACTTAGCATCCAACCTCAAACTTATTATTATTATTATTATTATTTCTACATCAACAAATATTATTAGTAGTATTACTATTACCGTTATCATCATCATCATCATTAAAAAGTCAATGCATTACTTGCATTATCCTCAATATTACCAAAATCCCAAAATGATGTAACACACATTACTTAGTAACCCCAACACTGAAGGCCATGATGTGGTTGAATGTTGAAGACTGAAGTGTGTATGAAAAAGGCCTGAATAAAACGTCTCTGTTGTGAAATTCAAAGTCCAATGTTTGCTGTTGTGGAGACCTAGTTCATCATTGTATATTCTCCGTTCACAGGAATTTCTGTTGTAACATCTGATAATACAAACAAAAACAAAACACTCATAACTTTAATACTGCCGCCTTCTGCACTCTTTGTAGAGGATTCTCACCCTGACATTTATCATTTGAAGTAAACTGTGATGGTAGAGCCAACATGTCAGAGATGTAATGGATTTCAGGTACAGACATGAACAAAGAATTAAGATGAAAGTGTCATCCTATGTAAACGACCCTGCCGTAAGAGGTCGGTTGGACTCGGGTTTGGATGAGTTTATTGATATTAGACCCTCAGGCTTTGATGAATCAGCTATCTGACCCCAAGCAAGACATGCATCTGATGCCACACTGCATCTGACTTAAAGTGCTTGAGGAATGGATCCTCCTCCCATTGATCTCCAGCAGATTTGAACAATGACGTTGAGTAAAGAATACAAAGGTTTTTATGTCTTCTTCTGTCCATCCTTCAGAAATCAATACTCTCACACTAGGGGCTGATTATCAGAAGGAGGTCATGTGTGATGTGGGAATTCAAAGGAAGCATGTGTGCGATCAAGTGTGCACTTGCTTGATAGTATAGTATGAGAGATGAGAATTACTACGTCCCAAATCACAGTGTCCTAAAAACAGAAAGTATGTAGAGTATATGCCAACCTCCAACAAAGTACATACTTTTAGTGTGCAGTAATTAGGCTGTATGACTGTGTATTTCAGGATCTGAAAAATGACTTCACAAGACTGTTTCTGAGTTGAGAAGTCTGTGCTTTGGCTATTAACAGACAAACAATCACAATCTCACAGCCAAAGAAAGCAGCTGCTTTGAACAGCTACGAGACCAAAGAACTACAAGCTGACAGCTGGAAGTGAGAGCAAAAAACAGCACGCTCTCTGACACACCAACACCAACTCCTCAGTGAGGTCTTTAAAATATACATCATAAAAGGTAAAGTAAAAAAAAAAGAAAAAAAAAAAGGATATTTCTGCATGGCTCTTGAACAGAAAGAGCCCTACAGGTAAGTGGGTGAGAGTCTGCAACATTGAAATATTGATATGGTCTGACGATACATCTGAGAACATTACTGATTCAAGCTTTTTTTAAATATATTTTCCCACCTAAAAGCATATAAGCGTGAAAATTACATTGACTGAGCACCTACTTGGACACCTTTGAATTAACACATTACTACCCGAGGGACTGGAATGACAGAGTTGAGTTTCTATACGTATTTGAAGGTTCTGGGTTCAAGATAAGTGGAAGCTCTATGGATAGCATCTGTGATATGCTATGATAACTCGTCCCTCAGATTGTAAAAACAATCCAAATATTGCATTTTCAGTAATATACCTACAACAGAAGTCTAAGGGGGCGTTTACACTAAACCATTATCAACTTAAAACGGAAAACCTTTTATGCGTTTTGGACATTTATTTACACAACAAAATGTTTTGGGGCATGAAATACAAAAAAATTAAAACTATACCATTATCGCATCCGTGTAAACTACAAAAACGCAAATTTGTGAAAGCAGTGACATCATGTGCATGAGTATTACATGTTCAGTCTATAGGTGTGAAGTGTTTCTTTACAAAGTAACATCGCCAACTACTGGCCGGGCAGCAGAATACAGCGCTTTCAGTTGTTTCACGGATTCCTGTGAACAGGGATCATTTTGACAATGTTGACGTCTGTACATGAAACTCTTTTTTTACCCTAAGGGTAAATGTTAAAAATGCTTTTTAGCCAAATGTGTTGATATTTTCAATAGCCCACTTAATATGTTTTGAGCAACATATGTTCATAATTTTCAGAAATAATAATCTTTAAGAAAAAAAAAATGATATAACAAAACATTGAATTTGTTAATTATTTCAATTAGGTTTGTAATTTGCAATAATAATGGCTTAATATTTTACAGGTAGAATTATTCTCTCTCACAGCTCTAAACTTGACAAGTAGTAGTCTCACCTTGAAAAAAATACTTAGCTCAAATAACATATTGTGTTAGTTGCCTTGGATAAAATCATCAGCCAAATGCATAAATGTAATTTATTTAGCATAAAAAGTATTTTTAAATCTTACGGGATGTCCTGCCCTGTTGACCTCCAATGTAAGTGCATTACTTTAAACACGATTTGCAATGGTTTTCCACAAATGAGCTTAAAGTCAGCATGAAATAGAAGTTGCGAACTTGCGATAGTTTTTTCTTCCGTATTGTGACGTAAATGGGAGTTAAACTGCTTCAGGAATACTTGATATTGTCCTTCAGGAATTGATTGGGTCGTAGGAAGTTGGGTGTTGCTAACTAAATGGAGGCAGATTCGCAGTCAGCTGTAGAGGATAATAATGCTGTCTTCACGCACTATCGAAATTATCATAAATATTATAAGAGTTTCTTAGCTAAAAATTGGATATGAACGCCCTCAAGTCATTTTTACCACTGGGAAGCTGTGAGGGGACCAAGTGACTGTTAAAAAAGAGATTTGTTCAAAAACGCTGATTCATCCAGGAACGAAACAAGTGAAGTATTTATGAGCGATCACTGAATCATTCATTCAAACAAATTTTTATTTAAAAAAATTGTGAGGGGGTTGGGGGTCTTGTTCTTCCAACCCCAGCAAAGCCCCTGGGAAGGTTAACGTTTTTGATCAAAGATTTTAAGGTCCCAAAAAGATGTGGACGGATGAATTATTTCTAATAAACTGAAACATTCTGTAAAAAAAATTGTCAAGTCAAATTTTGATTTCATGAAGACTTTTGACTCATTTTGAACTCAAAAATGTACATTTGGTAACGTTTGGCAGATACAGGATAGGCCTAGAGCTTGCGAGGCTCTTTTGAGATTAAGTATGACTGAGGGCTAAATATAAGTCTAAATAACGCATCTTCATGGCATGTGCAGGTTTGTAAATGGTGTCTGTGGCGCGTGTCCTGTGAGGACGACCTTGCGGGGAGAACACGGGTACGGCTCGTGAATGGAGACGGAGGTGTGAATAGGATAGCATCACAGAGACCCGTTCTGCTTTACCGACGCAGCGATGCATAGCTCTCTCGGGTGACCCTGCCTCTGACCTGCGAGACCACCACAGAAACTGTAGGAGAAGACCAGCTGAGAACATCTCCACTGTCAAACGTCTCTTATATATATATATATACACTGCCGTTTAAAAGTTTGGGATCTGTAAGATTTTTTATGTTTTTAAAAGAAGTTTCCTATGCTCACCAAAGCTGCATTTATTTGATTAAAAGTACAAAAAAGCACCCAAATAAAGGCCTGAAATTTTCGTATGCGTTTTTTCCTATTCGTCATTCGGTGGCTCTGAATTGTCAAAACACCTCTTAAAATGCTTCCTACGGATGCGGAAAACGCAGAAAATCGAACCCGATCCGAATTTTTCTACGACGGACGAAAATTTCGGAGGCAGTGTGTAAACGTGATTGAAACAACGTGAGGTTGTATTTTTTTTTATTTTATGTGCAAAAATTTTTGGTCGAGAACTTTGGACTCAGTGAGTAGAATGTTTTCTGAAGGATCATGTGACACTGAAGACTGGAGTAATGATGCTGAAATTCAGCTTTGATCAGTAGAATAAATTACATTTTAAAAATATATTCAAACAGAAAATAGTTATTTTAAATTGTCATAATATTTAACAATATTTCTGTTTTATTTTTATTTTTTAATCAAATAAATTCAGCCTTGGTGAGCATGAGAGACTTCTTTTAAAAACATTAAAATCTTACAGATTCCTAAACTTTTTAACGGCAGTATATAACATTTATTTTATTATTGCATAAATGAATTGCTCATTTATTTTCCTTAAATTATAATTAATTATTTATATATTAATTAAATTGCATTTTATTGTGGTATAGCTGATGCAACAGTCCAGAACATGCTCCAAATCTGTCCTCCTATTATATGTAGCACAAGAAAACTGAGTTGTGTGGCACAGTTAAAGTTGTGTCAGTAATAGTGTTTAGAAGCAAGATGGCAGAAAAAACATAACCACCAAACTATCAGCATCAGCAGAAGTTTAAGTCATCTGATATCGGTATCGGCACACAAATTTTGTATTGTGCATCACCAATCAAAACAAACCATGAACTCCACGCAGCAACACACAGAAGTGATGAATTACTCTCTCCGAAACTACCAGCGCGCCATTAATCGGAGGAGATGGTCCGCATGCGTGTACGTGTGTGAAGCCGTGATCTGAAGGATTTGGCAGGAGCCCTCCGAGCACGGTGAGAATGGGTCAGGGGAGAGAGGTCTGGCCAAGTGTAGCTGTGTCTCATGAAACCACAGAGCTGCAGGGAAATGAATAAATAAATATCCCCTCCAACCATGCTGCCTGTTCCCATGTTTTGGCAGGGCAGGAAAAGCCAGGAGTCCAGTTGCTGCATGCACATTAGTAAGACAAACAGCAGCAGACCTGCGCCTTTTTTTCCTCAGCGCAGGCCTCGTCTATACGGCACCCTGTGTCCCAGCTGAACCTGACCGGCAGCATTGCACAACTCCAAACGCCTTCAATTATTCAGACTCAGAAAATGAGACGAGACTTACAGGAGGATTTTAATCTTGATGCATTGTGACATACTTAAACTCTCTTTGCTGTCACCAAATAAATAAGTAGTCTATGAGACATTAATCTGTCATTAAGGCACCTTCACTTTTGGCCCAGGTCGAACATTCCAGCGCACTTAAAAAAAACAGCCATGAAAGACGCCACCTCTGAATTCCCAGCATTCTCTAACGAGGTGGGGAATAACAGCGTGCATTCTGGGAAATGGCACCATTTCATTTTTTTCAAGAAAACATGAGTGGTAATGCTTACACTCAGCCTTGGTGCTATGGTGTTCATCGTTTTACATGATACAGAAAAATGAATCTAGGCATAAAAAAAAAAAAAAAGGAATATAGAGGGTATATGATGATTACGACGGTATGATAAACTATACGCCTTTCTCCACTGAGATTCTGAGTTGTTCAAAGCGTTTCTGATGATTGTTAAAAGGCATCTGTCTGACTCTGAGATGGCGAACGGGAACAAAAAAAATAAATTATTTTATAACGCAAAATGTCATGAAATTTGTCACAATTATAATGAATAAATCAAAAGTAGGGCTGAACACTTAATCAAACCACGATATAAAATAGTGTCTGTGGATATTAAAGCGCAAAAGGACTGCTGTTTAAATATATATTTCTGTGTGAATGAGCAGCAGAGTTTGGTTTACTGCACATAATCAAGCATGTGTGAAGGTTGTGGTGTTTTCAGTATTTCACCATTTCATTTGATAAACTATGTGACAAATGTCTTCAATACAAAAAAAAAAAAAAAAAAAAGTTTGGTTCAACTTGAAATGATGACATCTAATAATAATAGAATTTACTGAATAATAATACAATTTATCAAAACATTTTTAAGGAATAGCATACAACATCAAACTTTTTTAATTAAACGGTTAACCTCTGTTGTGCAGCAATGGTTTTGACTTGTTCATAAAAAAAATGCCTTAAAATAGCTTGAATGCAACTCTACACCCTTGCTTCATTTCGTATACGTGGATTCATGAATATGCTGATTAGCCCCGCCTCCACTCACTCACACCAGCTCAGAGATTCACTCGGCCAACTTACTGAGGTAAACGCTGCACAATGGTCTCGCTCTTTACAACGTTGGACACATAACAGTAATTAATATGATTGGCCTTTTGCTTGAGCTAATGTGTTGCTAGTCAGACAGCTGCCTTTTAACAATCATCAGAAACGCTTTGAACAACTCAGAACGTCATTGGAGAAAGGCGTATAGTTTATCATACCATCGTAATCATCATACACCCGCTATATTCCTAAATCTACCTGATTTTTCATATCAACAGTAAAATATACCGGGATAACCTTGCATCTCTCGAGACTCCCCTGCTAGTTTGCTGTTAATGATATGCTAAAGCCCGCCGGTACATTGATCTGATTGGTTACAAGGTAGTTTGTGACGTCAGAAACAGCAGTGATTTCAAACCGTGTTTTTGAGACTGTCTTTGGTTCACTGCAGTTTTAAGGAGAAAATACTCAGCAATGGTGTTGACATGAATTTACACATGGTTTGTCTTAAAGCACATTAAAAACACCACTAGACATAAACAACATTAAAAACTTGATTTTCACCACAGGGGCGATTTTAAAGTTAGGTGAATTCAATCGATTAGACATCCTTTTTGATTATTAATATCTAATTAAACCGAATCGAGAAAATTAAAATGGAAAACACAGAATTTGTGAAAAAATAAAACCCTAAGAGAATAGTGTGTTCTGGATGGCCCAAGTCAAACAAGCCCAGCCTAAAGTCTCTAGATATGCCATCTGGTCCCTTCTTCAACTCAAGTCTATGGGGGTTTTTTTTAACCGAAAAGCTCACTTAGCTCTCCTCAACAAGATGAATGATGCGCATGTGGAATGACTTACACACTGAAGTTATATTTAGGGTTAGAGGTTTGCAAGAACCGTAGTGAAGGTACTTGGACATAAGAGCTGGCAAAAGCAGCGATCACATTCAAGATCAGCTCAAACAGCTCGCAAGTGGCCGGACAGAAGCTTCGCACCTCGATAATCTCTTGACATTGCTTCATAAATCAAAGTTCAATCATTTTTTTCCAAACGCGCTTAATTGGCTCTCAAAAACACTGTTTTCTCCTCTTGAGATTAAAGGTGTTCAGATGACAACATAAAGCCTAGTCTGGCATGAAGCTGATGCTGCTCATGGAGATGATAATGACCCTTAAGCTGTAAGCACAGAGACATTCATATTTTATTCATGCAGTTATGCCTCATGGTACACACCTTGCCTTTTTCTAATCTCAAGCAACTGTAGCGATCCTTTTTAAGGGTCTTCGTGAGGCAGGCATGTGCGCGCGCGCACACACACACACACACACACACACAGTGCTCCAGGGACCCATCTGCCACCCTTTTATTAATTCATCAGACTTAAGCATCATTTGGTCTGAACTGGAATCAAATATTTCTGGGATTCCTTTATTTGAATCTCTTTATCCTCCGCTCTCAGTCTACACATCCCCCGTTTCTACAGAGGCTGTCGAGGGCATCTAACATGCCTAAATCATTGTGTAATAAAAATAAATCGGTCTTCTTTGAAATGTGTAACATTGATTTTAACTGTGGTCAACACAACATTTAAAAGGTGCAAATTCAAAGCATTCTTACACAAACATAATTATTTTGGAATTTTGATCACTGGAAAAGAGATCATTTTTGATCATGTGCATGTCATTTCGGGAGTTTTGCCTAATTTAGCATTGTGTTTATTTCCTTCCTCCTTTCTTTGCTTGAATCTTACGTACACATGTCCAGGTCACATCTCACCCAAAAATAACAAAAGTAAATTATGTTTTGCATAAAGAAATTGGACGCAACCTATTTGTATGACCATAAAGTTGTTTTGCATGGTGACATTATTTTCTTAACTAAGCCTTTTTCCCCACAAATTCTCGTTCTTATCACTGCAATACAAGTTAAATATAACATTATTTCATTTGCATTGCAGTAAAGTTAACGAGATGCATTTGCATTGGAATAATAAGGATTGTTGGTCTTTAATTTATACAGATATTATTTAAAGAGAATATCACTATTTCAATATTTTTATTTTTTGATTTTTCCCCCTATGCTTCTGTATTTTTTTAAGTTTTTATTCGTATTTCTCATTATATATATATATATATATATATATATATATATATATAATTATTTATATATATATATATATATATATATATATATATATATATATATATATATATATATATAATTATATATATATATATATATATATATATATATATATATATATATATATATATATATATATATAATTAGATATATTTTTTATTTTTTTAGGGTTGAAATATAAGTGATATGATGGATATATGTTTGAAATATCACCCATTTCATTATTACGCTCCTGCTTTTACAATAAATGTCACACGAAGGGTTCCTATGACAATGCTCACCTTCTTTATGGGTGTTGGCCCCTCTTACAGGACACCCTTTCCCCTAAAATCATCCTCTTCACACACATTGAGTGACAGAAAGACATGTCATCTATACATGTGCACTATAGCACATAGAGCCCTTAACTCCGGCTTTACCGTAAGGTTGATACTGCCCTCCAGTGGTCAGAGCAGGAACATCCACAAAGAGCAGCAGAGGATTACTGTACTTCTGCCATGAGGGATTCAGCATGTTTTAGCATATTAGCTTTAGTAAAGTCATCAACCTTTTCTTTTATTTTTTTAGGTGTAACATATGTTTGAACTAATGAGTAGAATTGTTTTTGGTGTTCTTCCCACCAGATACTAAAAAGTATTAGCTTATTTAATGTGCACTTTAAAAATAAAAATAAATTGTTTGAAGAGAATATTTATTTTATCATCATTTAAAACCAACAAACATCTTTTTCTTGAAAAGTGTGTTCTTTCTGTAAAAAAAATAAATAAATAGCCACTTGGTTTGATATTTTGTTATCTAATCCAATCACATTCAGAGATTTTTAACTGTCTAAAGTGTCCGAATAGTTTTTAATGAGCCATTGTATATACAATTTCTTTCCTTTGCTTTGGGTTCTGGCGAGTGGTGGTAGTAAATTTTGTTGTTAGTAGGACACAGCTCCACCTCAGTAAATCTACCCTCTGGGGCCCAACAGAGAAGCATTCCATTCATGCCCCTGAACCCTGATCAACCCTCCGCCGGCAGGGAACAATGAATTCCCCAACGTCATCCATGTGTGCAGGTAAAACTCCTTGGGCTTTATGATGGTAACCCATAAAATAAGTCAGTCTTTGAAGCTCCTAGTTGAACCAAAGGTGAATACAGTCATGACATCTACCCTAAAATATTAATGACAACTTACTCTAAAAAACGCTGTCTGGTTTATTTCAAGAGGTTCACCGGACACCTGCTCATGATAAAAGGCTTTAGTATTAATTATTGTATTAAGTTCTTGTAATATTTGTATTAATTTCATGTTGGTTTCATACATTTAAAAAAAAAATCTACATCTTTAATTTAATGATTTTAAAACGCGTTATAAAAGTTTTAAAAGATTTTCTTTAGGCCTATAATATGAAAACACATTTGACTATTTTTTTATAAAAGCTATATAGACGTTTTTTAAAAGACTAAAACTTATAAAAATGACAAAAACACCACAATCATTAAACCTTTAACTAAAATAAAAAGAAATATCTGAAAATATGAAACATAAAAAACGAATTAAAAATATTTTGATACTCAATGATACTAAAGTAACACTGCTGAATTATATATAGCAAATCGTTATATATAGAAAGAGACTTAACGACCTTGACACAGTCATGAGAGTCTTTGTGATATAATTTCGTTACAAAAAAATACTGCTTTCCTGCTTTTGTTAAAAATATAAATGATTACTTGCATGTTTCCTTTTTAGATTACAATTTTTAATAATAAAAAAATAAAGATATACACATATACATATATATATATATATAGTTAATAATTATTAAATAATAATAATAATTGTGTGTGTGTATATATATATATAATGTGTGTGTGTGTATATATATATATATATATATATATATATATATATATATATATATATATATATGTGTATATCTTTATTTTTTTATTATTAAAAATTGTATATATATATATATATATATATATATATATATATATATATAAATATATATAAAATTCATTAATAATTCATTATTGTTCATGTTCATCATAGAGAATGATGTATTCAAGACTGTGCCTGTATGAATTGCATATGTAATGCATTTCCAAAAGTGTTTTAATTAGTTAAAATAAAAAAGGCAGAGAAACATGTTGCACCGTGGGTTCATGACAAACAAAGACCAAAAAAAAAAAAAAAAAAAACATCAGCAGCTAAGAAATTCTCTGTAAAACCTGTCATACAACCTGCTCTTCAACCATGGGCCCAGCATGCAACATTCACACGCACAAAGAGACAAAGATTACAAAAACACCCACACATATATATCCTCAACACTAATCGTTTCACGCACTTAACACAAACCTACACAAGCTTCCACACGCATCTGCCTCGGGCAACGAGTGCTACTCTCAAAGTGAACAGAATTAGATGGCATGCCAATTTTTACAGTGTGCAAATATCTGTTTTCCTCGAGCAAATGGTGGGTAGCATCTGAGAACCACACAGACAGTCATACGCACCGTGGACAACTCGACTACCCGTACAGTGACAGGACACAGTAAAGCACGAGGCCCGGGCCACTATTTACCCACAGGACCGTAACTCTGAGGGAGGGTCACGACCTCCGACGGGGACATGTCACTGCGACAACTGGCTCTTTAAGCCGCTTGCCTCCTCGAGCAAATGATTGTGTCATCGTGATCACACCACGGGGAGACAGATATGTTTTGACATGTTGGCCGCAGCACTTTAGACAGTGCGACAGGGATGGAAAGTGACATGGGCTGATAACTCATGCCAGACGTGGCATGATATCATGAGCATCTGTGCCAATGATTGTCGGCTAGGGAATGCCAAGGAAAACAAGAGGGAACAGGAATTTTATAAGGAGTGCTAGACAGCCAAGAGACACACTACAGCAATGGGTGATATGAAAGACATTTAGGGCCACACATGTAGGGTGGAATCATAGAATCTAATCATAAAAATGGAATTATAGATCAGTTAAATAGATTTCATAGTGCCCAAATTTTTATTTATTTTTTAATAAATGATTGTTGAATTGTACACTCACCGTAGCCTGGCTAACGTCAGACCTCGTCTCATTGAGACGTGTGGTCTGGGAACCACATGTTCATTTTCTCGTATTTGAGGCGTGGTTTACGAATGCCCAGAGCCGTTTATTGGGCGCAACGAATGTCTATCAAATGTGCCAGTACATAGCTCATAGCCAATCGTTTCAATTATACCAGATGACATATGTAGAGCGACAGAAATTCGACGAGGAAGAAGACGATGGGTCAGAGATTTATGTGTACGCGATGGCGTTCAGCGACTATTGCCGTTTGTGCAAGACAAACATGAGGGTAGAACGTATATATGGATATAAACAAACTGCTTCGGTGTGTCGCATAGACGTCGTCATCGTCTTGCTGCTCCCTCCCCGTTCTGTGGTCCCCTCGCTGAGGCGAAAATCTGGTCCATGGAATCCAGGCTGCCTAGCAGCGTGAATAAAACCGCGCTGCGCGCAAGGCAACATGAGCAAAAACCCAGGCTACACTCACCGGCCACTTTATTAGGTACACCTTGCTAGTACCGTGTTGGACCCCTTTTGCCTTCAAAACTGCCGTAATACTTCATGGCACAGATTCAACAAGGTGCAGGAAACATTCCTCAGGGATTTTGCTCCATATTGTCATGATCGCATCACACAGTTGCTGCAGATTTATCGCTGCACATCCATGATGTAAATATCCCATTCCTCAACATCCCAAAGCTGCTCTAGTGGATTGAGATCTGGTGACTGTGGAGGCCATTTGAGTTTAGTGAACATGTTCAAGAAACCAGCTTGAGATGATTTGAGGTTTGTTATGGCCTGTTATCCTGCTGGAAGACATCAGAAGATGATGCACTGTGATCATGAAGGGATGGACATGATCAGCAACAATACTAAAGTGAGCCAAGAGAATACCATTAAACCATTACACCACCAGCCACAGCCTGAACCGCTGATACAAGGCAGGATGGATCCATGCTTTCATGTTGTTTACGCCAAATTCTGACCCGACCATCTGAATGTTGCAGCAGAAACCGAGACTCATCAGACCAGGCAACATTTCTCCAATCTTCTATTGTCCAATTTTGGGTGACCTTTGGAAATTGTAGCCTCAGTTTGCTGTTCTCATCTGACAGGAGTGACACCAGTGTGTGTTCTGCTGCTGTAGCTCTTCTGCTTCAAGGTTCAACATGTTGTGTGTTCAGAGATGCTCTTCTGCAGACCTCAGTTTTAACAAGTGGTTATTTGAGTTAATGTTGCCTCTCTATGAGCTGAACCAGTCTGGTCATTCTCCTCTGACCTCTGACATCAACAAGGCATTTTCACCCACAGAACTGCCACTCTCTGGATACTTTCTCTTTTACGGACCATTCTCTGTAAACTTTCATGCACAATATGTTTGTGCATGAAAATCCCTGTAGATCAGCAGTTTCTGAAATACCCAGACCGCCTGGTACCAACAACCATCCCACGTTCAAAGTCACTTAAATCACCTTTCTTCTCCATTCTGATGCTCAGTTTGCACTTCAGCAGATCGTACTGATCGTGTCTACATGCCTAAATGCATTGAGTTGCTGCCATGTGATTGGCTGATTAGATATTTGTGTTAACGAGCAGTTGAACAGGTGTACCTATAAAGTGGCCAGTGATTGTATAAGTCCCACATTTTAAATTAATTAGACATGATTTTTGATTACAAAAATTTTATTTAACCATTAAAACGGAATAAAGAAAAATTCAAACAGAAAAACAGAATTTGGGAAAAAATATACGGGCCCCTTCACTACATGTGGTAACATAGTGAAAAATTGTAATACTTTAATACTACTCAAGAAAGTACACAAATGATAAATATTAATAAATCAAGCAAACACCACTGACAAAACTACAGAAACCAAGAAGAAAAATCAAGATGAGGAAAAACATGGCTCATTGATCATAACTGATATACATGCACTTGATAAAAACATCTCAGCCATAGACTGATATGATGGGTGATATTTGGCATGTAATGTTGGATATTTGAAATGTAAATTTATTACAGTTTTTTTCGATTGCTAAACGACAGTGAGCACAACTGGAGCTACATGTGCAAAACTCTAACTACAGTCTGCACTACCAACAGTCACCTGAGCTAAACAGTTCACATCACCTGCAAAACTCACTCCAAGCAACACAACTCTTAACACATGGCTCAAAACAGGCTCAGTGCAGCCAAACACTACACACAACCCTCACTGAGATAACACACACTGTCACTCAGAACACACTGAGAGGAAACACACTACACACAACCCTCACTGAGATAACACACACTGTCACTCAGAACACACTGAGAGGAAAAACACTAGCATCAAACACCAATTCAGAAAATACTAACTTTTCATCTTTACAGTTTGAACAATTTCAGTGACTTCATACAAAGTAATATTTTCTTCAAAGAAAAGAGTGACATTCTTTCACATGATTTTTTTATTTATTTTTTTAACATAATTCTTTAAGGTAAATGAAAATTAGCAGTTTGCTTCAATAGTCTGTAGTAATTTACGGAATTACAGTAATGAGAAAAAAAGGTAGAAACTAAAAGTACATACAACATGTAATGTAATGTAATGTAATGCAATGTAATGTAATGTAATTCGAACAAATAATTGAGGGGCTAATCCTGCCTCTCTCTAGCATCAGGCCACAGGCTTTCATCAACATCACATCTAATGTTCTCTCTTGCCATGCACCTGGGGAAGAACCTTCTGGAGTGCCTTATCCATCCCTGGCAGTCGTGTCCTCACATCCAGCACGCATGGCTTCCAAAAGAGACCTTTGGTCATGTGGGTGGTGACCAAACACTTTCCACCTCCACCCATACAGAAAAACAATATGTTGAAATATATTTTACGTAAAGTGTTGAAAATATATGTGGCATATATTCCAAATACATTGAAATATATTTGCATTATTGGTCACTTATATTTATCATTTTGAAATATATTCTGAAATATAACAAAAATATATGATGTTACAGTAAGTGTGAAATATATTTACATATATTTAACTAAAATATATTTATTGGGCCAATTTCGAATATTTGCATATATTCCAAAAATATATTTCAAATATATTTATTTTGTGTATGGGAGCCTTTCAGCTGAGATTGCAGTCAGCAGTGTTTGAAAGGCACAAGGCTGAAATCTATTCTGTTTTGAATGTGTGGTTCACAGTTTTGACAGCAGTGTGTTAGCATTTGAACAAAGTGCTGTAAATCCACAGTGTTGTGCAGGTTGTGGTTAAAGTCATGGGATAAGTGTGTAGAGTTTTGAAAACTGTGTTCAAGCAATGAAAAATGAACTAGAGTTTGGTCCACATGAACTGCTGCTGTGCAGACTGGAGTTAGAGTTTTGCACATGTGACTCCAGTTGTGCCCACTGTCGTTTAGCAATCGAAAAAAACTGTAATTAAAATATATATACACAGTGCACTACTGTTAAAAAGTTTGCGGAAGTCTCTTATGCTCACTGAGGCCAGATTTATTTGATCAAGAATACAGTATAAAAGTATTATTGTGAAACAGTTCTTATTATTACCAATGTTGAAAACAGTTGAGCTGCTTCATATTTATGTGGAAACCGATATGATGATCTTTAATAAATATTTTTACTGTCATTTTAAATCAATTTATTGTGTCCTGAATAAAGATATTAAATCATTTTCACCGAAAAGTTTCACTGACCCCAAACTTTTGAAGGTTAGTATGTGTACGTGTGTGTGTGTGCGTGCGTGCGTGCGTGCGTGCGTGCGTGCGTGTGTGTGTGCGTGTGTTTACTATCTTTGTGAGGACCAGTTTGAGTTTTCGACAATTGGAGTGAGGACAAAGAGAGTAAAGGGAGGACATTTTGGCCGGTCCTCACTTTCTGAGACCCCTTTAAAGGGATAGTTCACTTTGAAATAAAATTTTGGTATGTTTTAGCTTACCTCAAGGGCATCCAAGATGTAGGTGTCTTTGTTTCCGCAGTAGTTTCAATTTTTTTTATTTTTAGGTCAAACCGTTCTTGTCTGTCAGTCATATAATGCAGGTCTGTGGTCACCACCTCAAAGAGCATGCACAGAGAAGTCCAAATTAAACAATTCCCCATCGTAAGTACACATTGATGGCCTAAGACACGAAACGAGCGGTTAGTGTGAGAAAACAAACAGTATTTATATGGTTTTTACCTCTTGTACACAACCAGGCGCTTGTGCAGACTAAGCCAGAACGCGCGCACACGTCACACACCAGGAAGCGCGCGCGCCCTCAGATCACTTGGACGTGGTTGTGTAGAGGTAAAAACTATATAAATACTGTTCGTTTTCTACAAACCGCTCGTTTCGTGTCTTAGGCCATCAATGTGTACTTACGATGGGGAATTGTTTAATTTGGACTCTGTGCATGCTCTTTGAGGTGGTGACCATAGACCTGCATTATATGACTGACCAGTCCGATCTCATCCCAAGTCGTCATATACTGACGCTTTTGACATTTCGTCTACATCGAACGCACATGGCACCCTTTAGCGTCAATATGAGACGCAGATAGATATGGGCCAGAAGGCGCCTCCTAGCGGTCTAACCCTAACCCAGACCTAAACCTACCCATAAACGAACAAAGCTCTGTGCATCTCATATTGACACTAAAGGGTGCCATGTGCGTTCGATGTAGACGAAATGTCAAAAGCGTCAGTATAAGACGACTTGGGATGAGAATGCGTTGGACTGACAGACAAGAACGGTTTGACTTAAAAATATCAAAATTGAAACTACTGCGGAAACAAAGACACCTACATCTTGGATGCCCTTGAGGTAAGCTAAAACATACCAAAATTTTATTTCAAAGTGAACTATCCCTTTAAAGGCCTGTTTGAGGGTCAAGACTTGGTTTTAGGGATAAGGTTATAATTAGGTTAAGGGTCAGTTTAGGGTAAGGGTTCGGGTTAGGCACTTAGTTGTGATGGGTAAGGTTAGGGTAAGAGGCTAGAGATTGCATTGTGTCAATGAATGTCCTCATAAAGATAGATGTACAAGAATGTGTGTGTGTGTGTGTGTGTGTGTGTGTGTGTGTGTGTGTGTGTGTGTGTGTGTGTGTGTGTGTGTGTGTGTGTGTGTGTGTGTGTGTGTGTGTGTGTGTGTGTGTGTGTGTGTGTGTGTGTGTGTGAGTGTGAGTGTGAGTGTGAGTGTGAGAGAGAGAGAGAGAGAGAGAGAGAGAGAGAGAGAGAGAGAGACTGCTTCTACACAACTTATTGCTCTGTTGTCATTGTCCACAGTTTTCCATTAGCAGCCTCTTCAATTTTTTCAACTTTGTGCATTTTAGAAAATCCCTATTTGACTTTTGTTCAGCCTTCAGGTTTTTTAAATGACCAGTTTAATATTGATATTGCCCGAATAAAAATAATGAAGGGGAGAAAGAAAATGAGAATAGAATGGTTCGGCAGGGTGAGGAAAGTAACGGTGAAATGGAGACAGCTGTGCCGAGTGGAGGCTCGGTTGTGACAGAAAGTTTAGAAAATCCTCCGGGGGAGTCTGAGGCTGAGTTAGTCACAGCTCCGAATGAGCAAACTGAGTCGTGTCCTAATATTGCATCCGTAGTTACGGTTTCTAGTGAGTTGTCGAGTATGGTTTCTCTGTCTGATAACCAAAAAGACAGCAGAAATGATGAACAGAATCAAACGGCTATAAGTGAAACTAGTGAAGCAAAGTTGACGGAGCAAGAGAACCTTTTTAAGATGCCTAAAAAAAGAAGAAAAAATAATAATTTTTTAGAGGCAAAAATTAGCAAAATTGATGACGTAAACGAGACACAAGACACCGAGAGTGACAGTGATTCCTCAGAATGTAGCGTGAATTTTTCTCAAAGTGAAGTTGTGGATCGTAGCTACGAACTTGAGGATATAAAATTGTTTTTAAGATCGACGAAAAACAAGAGAGGAGTAAGGGTAAAAGATTATTTCCCTGACCTAAAACAGTTTGCTGATAAAGCAAAGAGTTTTATGGACGGAGATTGCTTTACCAACAAGGAAGTTTATAGACTTAAAAAAATTGTGAGGAACACTAACAATGCCCTAAATAAAGATGCCAAGTGAAATAAAGAATAGAGATAGCTCCTTTTTTTGGCATCATGGAGTGTATCTTTTCTATCTAACTTTTCTTTTGATGAGTGAAGTACATCTCGCTTCTTTAAATGTAAATGGTGCAAGGAATTTTAAGAAAAGAGCAAATATCTTTGAGGAAATGCAACAGAAAAATATAGATATAGCATTTTTACAAGAGACACATAGTAGCTCAGATAATGTGATTGATTGGATGAAAGAGTTCAATGGAACACTTGTTTTAAGCCATAACTCTACTTTAAGTGGCGGAGTTGCTATTTTATTTAGTAAGAATTTTAAACCAATTTCTTACGATGTTGATGAAATTATAAAAGGTCGATTGTTAAAAGTTCGAGCTACTTTTCAAAGTTTTGTTCTTGTTTTGATTTGCATCTATGTTCCAATTGTACCTGTGGAAAGACTGTTATTTTTAGACACCCTTTGCTCAACCTTACAAAATTGTCGTACAGAAGATTTACTATTTGTAGGTGGTGATTTTAATTGTACTGAATGTGATCGAGACCGAAGTCATGTTGAACCCCACATGGCCTCACGTAAACGTCTTGTTCATTTAATTGAAAAATATGATTTGTGTGATGTTTGGAGAGCTCTGAATGGAAATGAAAGACAGTATACATGGGCTCATACACATGATAATAATTTATCTTTAGCTAGATTAGACAGACTGTATGGTTTTAAGCATCAATTGAACATGTTTAATAAATGCTATATCACACCAGTATCGTTTTCTGATCACCATTTAGTGAGTTGTAAATTCTTTTTGAATACATTTAGATTCAAAAGCGCATACTGGCACTTTAATACAAGTCTTCTAAATGATAAGTTTTTTATAGAATCTTTTGAGTTTTTTTGGAAGGAGTTTAAAAAAAACAAAGTCATCTTTTAATTCCCTGCAGCAATGGTGGGACTATGGCAAAGTACAAATAAAACAGTTTACACAGCAATACACTAAAAATGTCACAAAAGATTTAACTCATTCATTGGAGTCGCTAAAAAAACAAATAATGGATTTACAGGAATTGACTCAAACCTCAAGCGATAGTATTTATTTGGAAACCTTTTTAAAGAAAAAAGCTGAGCTCAAAGAATTAATAGACTATAAAGCACAAGGGGCTTTGGTCCGTGCTACATTTTTTAATGTTGATCAGATGGATGCACCTTCCAAATATTTTTTTGGCCATGAAAGAAAAAATGGGCAAAAGCGTATAATTCATGCCTTACGTTCCGAGGATGGTAACTTATTAACAAACCCTAGAGAGGTTCGTGAGAAGGCAGTGAGTTTTTATCAGTCCCTGTATAAGAGTGAGGGTAGGCTAGAAAGTGGAGAACGGTTTTTGGGTGAAAGCTTACCCAAGATCTCAGAAGAATCAAAAAATGACCTGGAGAGTTCCCTAACTTTAGGAGAACTCCATGAAGCACTCCAGAGTATGGAGTCCGGAAAAACTCCTGGAATAGATGGGATACCGGTCGATTTTCTAAAAACGTTTTGGTCACAGATTGGAGCTGATCTGCTGGAGGTGCTCAACGACGGTTTACTGGAGGGCGGGCTGCCGTTGAGCTGCCGAAGAGCAGTGGTTACCCTTCTGCCAAAAAAAGGAGATCTCACCGAGATTAAAAACTGGAGGCCAGTCTCACTCTTGTGCAGTGACTATAAGTTAGTCTCAAAAACATTGGCAAATAGATTGGCCAGGGTAATGGGGCAGGTGATCCATGCTGATCAGTCTTATTGTGTGCCTACAAGGTCAATTTTTGACAATGTTTCTTTTATTAGAGATATTATACAGGTTTCTGAAATATTTAATATCAATTGCGGTTTGCTGTCCCTTGATCAAGAAAAAGCTTTTGATCGAGTTGAACACTCATATTAATGGAATACTCTAGAGGTTTTTGGTTTCAAAGAGAATTTTTTAGGTATGGTGAAAAATCTATATTGTGACATTGAAAGTGTAATAAAAATTAATGGTGTTTTGTGTGCTCCATTCAAGGTTAATAGAGGAATCCGACAAGGATGTCCATTGTCAGGAATGCTATACTCTCTTGCAATTGAACCACTACTTCAACAAATCAGGAAGAGTTTGGATGGTTTGAGAATACCAAATTGTAATTTTAATTTTTGTTTATCAGCGTATGCTGATGATATTATAATTTTAATCAATGGACAAAATGACATACAGGTTTTATCTAAATTATTAGAAGATTTTGAAAAATGCTCCTCAGCAAAAATAAATTGGAAAAAAAGTGAGGCCTATTTATTAGGAGCATGGAAGGAGGGGGAACCCACTCTTCCTGAAGGTTTATGTTGGAGTAGAGGTGGTTTAAAATATCTTGGGGTGTTTTTGGGAGATGAAAATGTTGTGCAAAAAAATTGGGATGGAATGTTACAGAAGGTAAAAGGTCGTCTCGATAAATGGAAATGGCTTTTACCTGACATGTCTTATAGAGGTAGAACACTCATTGTCAATAATTTGGTTGCATCACTGCTTTGGCATACACTGGCATGTATTGATCCCCCCGCAAAGTTAATGGCAGAAATTCAAGCGACCTTTGTTGACTTTTTTTGGGATAAACTTCATTGGATCCCACAGAGCATCTTGTATCTACCTAAAGAAGAAGGTGGTCAGGGTTTAATTCATCTACAAAGCAGAATTGCAACGTTTCGGCTACTTTTTATACAAAGACTTCTCGATGGGCCAGTGAATGTAAGCTGGAGGGCCGTTAGTTGTGCTTTACTACGTACTGTTGGAGGCTTTGCTCTGGATAAAGCCCTTTTTTTGATGGACCCCAAAAGTATGGACCTCTCGCATCTGTCTTCTTTTTATCAGAACCTTTTTAAAGTTTGGAGTCTTTTTTACATCCTAAAGACTGAGAACTTCCATTCCATTTACTGGCTATTGAATGAACCTTTGATTTTCAAAGCTAGATTGGACATTTCCTCTTCCACATTTCTGCAGGATTTCAGTAAGGTGCTACAGAACTCAGGGGTGGTGGTGTTGAGCCATTTAGTGGCCTTAACTGGGCCTCATTTTAAGGACATAGAGGCTGTTACAAAAAAACTTGGACTAAGATCTATACGCTTGATGACACGTTTTGTAAACAAGTTAAAAGAAACCTTTACAAGTGAAGAAAATTTGATATTGAAAGATTTTTTTTCAGGGGCTAGTATCCCTGATAGTGATGACCTGTTTCCATGTGTGCTAATCCAGCCAAATTTCGAAGAGTGTTCAGGTTTTTTTTAAAAACTAGAAGGTTTCCTTTCAGTTGATTTTTTTTCTTGTAAAGGCAAAGATCTGTATAAAATGTGTGTTCTTATTCTGAACAAAAAAATGCTTGACAAAAGAATTGATACCCCTTGGCGGTCAGTTTTTAAAGTATGCAATGATGTAAAACCTGAATGGAGAGTGCTATACAAAACACCATTACTAAAAAAAACGGGTGATTTGCAGTGGAGAATTCTGCACGGGGCTATTGCAGTCAACTCTTTTATTTCTGTTTTGGATGTGAGTAAAAACCCTGGCTGTCCGTTTTGTCTTCAAAAGGAGACTGTTTTTCATGCTTTTGTGTACTGTTCTAGGCTTACGCCTTTATTTGTGTTGGTTCAAGAAATGTGTGATAAGTTCAATGAGATTTTTCATCCAGAAACCTTTATATTTGGTTTTAAGTATGTGCAGAAAAAACGTATAGAGTTTCAATTGTTGAATTTTATTTTTGGTCAAGCCAAATTGGCAATTTATATGAGTAGAAAAAGTAAAATAGAGAAAGGGTGTAATGATGATGTGATTCTGGTTTTTAGATCTTTAGTCAAAGCAAGAATGCTGATTGATTTCAGATTTTACAATGACATGAATGATCTTTCCACTTTTAAAATGAGATGGTGCAGTCATGATGGGTTGTGTACAGTAATTGAGGATGATTTAATCTTTTGCTTCTAAAAAAAAAAAAAAAAAAAAAAAAAAAATATTGTAAGTAGCCTAATTTATATACACACTGTTGTTTGTTAAAAAGGTGATTGTAATTTTTGGCTACTTGTGAATTAAAGTTTTTTCAAAATTCAAATTCAATTCTCTCTCTCTCTCTCTCTCTCTCTCTCTCTCTGTGCAGAACTGCTGAGCTGCCAGAGAGAAGCGCATCACTGCCAGGGAGAAATCTCATTAGTACGTGCTATGCCAATAAAGCGTAAACTATTCAGATATGTGAATATAATGTGAGTGACTGTCCAAAAGAGGAAAATCTGCGTGACGCAGATTCAGCCACGCTGAGCGCCGCTCAAGGGAAAGAGAGAGAGAGACAGGGGGACAGAACCTGTGCCATTTTTGGGGGGGAGACGCTAAGGATGTGTTTGGCAGGTTTGAAGGAATGGAATGTAGTCCGTCTAGGGTCTGAGAGCAGAGGATTTTTTTCTTTCTCCGGCTATACAGCTGTCTTGTTTTTCAAGTGAAGGATTTTGTTGAAGAATACTGCTTTTGGTTAAGGCAGGCAAGTCTTTGCAAGAAAGCTGATTTTCCTGCAGGCCAAACAGGACATGTTAGTGTGTGTTTGCTTGACAGGATCCATCTAAAATTTTAAAAGGACAGTGAGTATGTTTATGTGAAATTTTCCTGTTGTCCCTCCAAAACATTTTGTAATTCTTTCTCCTTAGAGTTAAGGAGCCTGGGACTGATTTATAGGTTACTTTAACATCAAAGTCATAATCCAACATGAAAACCTGCGATGGTTTGGGGTAAAGTCGGGGGTCTAATATACCGGAAGAAATCTATCCTTTAGCATTCCCATTCAGCTCAATAGCAGTTGCTTGGAATTGGAAGAACCCCCGGAAGTTTGCAAACTGCAATCTCATTGGCACTCACACTTCACACACAATTATCTGTAGCTGTAAATGCCATGTTTTTGGGGGAGTCATTTCTGAAAAATATCTTTGCATAATGAAAAACTATTGACCATGGTCTAAACTCTATGGTATCACACACCGATGCTACTTTGATGCGTCTCATATCACTCTGTGATCTCTATATTTCTTTTCTTATTACAAAATTTCTCCTGTTCTGACATGCGTCTCCTCTAGTGTTTCAAAAGAAATCTCAATGTCTCAAACCATGCTCACATTGCCAAGATAACAAAATTTCCAATGAAAAATCTCAGATATTTTAACATTAAAGTTAAATTCAAGAGTAATCTTAACTATGCTATCTATAGAAATGGTACATCATCAATTGCTACATTACGGCACACAATAAAGGTATATTTCCTATGATTTCAACGTTTTTAACCAGCCAGAACGTGACGAGCATCAAGAGATCCAATTTTTTAAATGGTTTCTGTTTCTGCATAGTTAGGGCTGAGAGCTAAGAGATTATGTGTTATGTCTTATGTGTTTTGTACAATATTAAAATTGTTTAATTTAAGTTCAGTTTTGTGTGATTTTAAAAGGGACAACAATAGATAATTTACCTCAGATCTTAAAAATAGCATAAAGGAAGAAAGAACATTTAAACTGTGAAAAAGCACAGCTTTGGGTAAAGTTACTTTTAAAAGTAATGCATTACAATATTGCGTTACTTCCTAAAAAGTAACTAGTTGCACTACTTAGTTATTTTTGGTTAAAGTAACGTGTTATGTTTGCATTACTTTTTCTCACCTGAGCTGGGCTTGCTTGCTTGCTTTTTAATAATAAAAAAAAAGTTATATTGATGGCAAATGTAAAAGCCCTTTCACACTGAAGTGAAATTAATAAGCCTCAGGCTGAAGGAAATGCAAGTACACGTCTGTACAGTAGGGGGCAAAACTTAAACCTTTCGGCTGTTCTGCCATTCTGGATTGCAGAAGAATAGGATGAGGGAGAGAAAGTAAAAAAAAGACATTTAAAAAAAAAGAAACACAAATGTGATGTTTAACTAAAGTCACTTTTGCTTATTAGTATGGTTGATTTGGATCATAGGAGGACAGCAGCAAAGACACTGGCTCATAAAGTGAGATTAAATACATAAAGAATATTTTAATTATTTAACATTTAAAGGTAGGGTAGGCAATTTTCGGAGAGACTAGCAAATAGCGAGCTAGCTTTGTAAGCATAAGATCCCACCATCCCATCAGAGCGTCTCCAAAGCCACACCTCTTTCAAAACACATGAACGCCTACAGCAGGGAGCAAACAAAAGAGCCACGAGAGACGGCGTTAAACTACCTCATGTCTCAAAGCACACAACATTACAATAATAATGAACGTAAACAACTTACAGAGCTCTAGTTGACGGCTAGATCCGGTTGATCTGTTCTGACGGCTGCAGATTCATTTCGACATTGATAGTGCTGTCATTGAAATGCTTAAATTCGAACCGCTCAGAGTATAACATCACAGGTTTCCATCTCTTCCAAATTACAGTAGTTATGGTGTGAACGCAGCATAAGCTCGTTGTTTTGGTCCAGGAGGAACTGTAAGAGGCGGCTGCTGTTTCGGTTGCGGTGCTCAGTGACTGACGTCTGTCTAACTCTGCATAGCATGAAAGCGGAGGTATGAAAATACATATATTGACAGGCAGGTAGGACTGAATGCAATGATTGGCAATGAAAATATCTTGAACAGACAAGATATACATACATACATACATACATATAAATATATTTAGACCACTTAACTTAGTGATTGCTATCATGATGTGAAGAGACTATCAACCAGCATAACAAAACTGTTTCTGAAACAAATCACCTACCCTGCCTTTAATTATTGCAGAATTGTATAATATTCTGATCAACAATAACCATAATGTTTATACCATAGAGTCTATGGCATAGACTGTAAAAAAAGATGGACGACGCCCCTTCGCTCTCTTCCATTGATGAGAACTGAAGCCGCCAGAGTCCCGATATGGCGCTGACATATTGGAACTTGAGTCTGCGCAGTAGCGATTTCGGGACCAGACCTCCGCAATAGTGAGCAGGAAGTAAAGTCAACGCTCCGCCCTCACTCTCGCAGAATGCACTCAGGGAGAGTGGATTCTGCACACTTTAAAAAAAATTGATTGCAGTACGACAAGAGGCTTGTTAAAATAAAGTAAACACAATCTCCTCAGTCCTCCGAAGATCCCGAAAAAATGTCCGTTGGTGCTTCAGTGACTACTTCGCTCAGAGAACCTGTCAATCACAGCTGTCAATCATGACGTTACACCACCGCATCACGTAACTAACTAAAAACCAACTTATTTTTGAAACAGACACTTGAACTTACATCAGCGTGATAAAAACGACAGCAAATGAAAGAAACCACCTTTGGAAAAAAGATATTTGAAGTGTAATTTAATTGTTTAGTTGGTCTCACGTCCCGTTGAATAACACGGGGAGGCGGGATTTATGACCTATACTAGGACCAGTCACCGGGGGGCGATCGAGACGTTTTGGCTTCACTTTTCACGCTTGGTTTATACACAACGCCACTGCACTGTCACGATTTCTCTCAACTTGTGTTACTTATTTGAAAAAGTATCTCAGACACAGTATTTTTTTGTAAACATTTAAATGCAATGCGTTTCTTGTAAAAAAGTAACCTGATTATGTAACTCGCATTACTTGTAATGCGTTATCCCCAACACTGATTGCATGACCATTTTTTTTTCAAAATATGTGTTTTGAGAGTCTGCCCACACTCTTTTCTGATTAGCTGGTCGTTAAAATCGTATGGCACTGCGTAAAAATGTTATTATTTATTTTAAGGCATTTAAGGAAAAACATTTGGGACCATGCTGACACTTAAACAAAACTAAGTACTCCATTAAGTCTCCTGAGCTATGAAAGAGCAACCTTTGACAAAAACCTTGACAAATAACATTGTCCTCCAGGAACGTATGCCCTATTGATTTGAGGTTTCTTTTTTTTCTGAAAACTACCAGGAGATCTACTCTTAATTCACCTCCAAGTTAATGTGCTGATATTTTGAATTTCCTGAGCTAATTTGCCCTCTTTCCTCACTTCTCTGGGGAAATATTGTCTTGGCAAACATGGCTGTTTATTTCACTTAAATGGGGCACTAATTCACCCAGTTTGTATAATTAAAACAGCACACGCAACAGAGAGTGGCATTTTATTTAGCAGCTAATTGTGCTGACACCAGGGACCAAGATGTTTTATGTATTCAGCATACAGAAGCTTGAGGCAGGGGATGGAAAAAAAGGCTAAAAAAGACAGAATATCTGCTCCTCCTCAAAGTGTTGCTTGAATATCATGTGTTTTTTGTTAATCACACTAAACTCTACTGGGAAACATCAAGTTGCTTTTTAACATCACAGATGTGTTATAATTACTGTACACTACAGGCTCACCATCACACCAGACACAAAGTACTTATTTGCCAACAAATGCAATTCACATAAGAAGATTTACAGTTTATCCTTTGATACAGTACAATAAACTCCACTGTAGAGTACTGATCTGCACAGCTGAAGGCATACAGTATAGGTGAGAATAACTTTAACTAGTTCTACTAAATTTGTAAATATAATATAATGTAATATAATATAATATAATATAATACATGTCAAGGCTTTAAAGTCAACATAAAATATCATAATCCATTCATAATATTCAATGAGGACAAAAAAGGATGGAATTTGATATTATCCATCAGGAATTGACTAGATTGTAAAAAGTAGGCGTTCAAACCAAACGATGCTGAACATGAATACGAGTTTGTTGTTGAGTGTGGAGTTGTTTGGGTCACTCTTGAGATGGTCACCAGTTATTCTCAGGTGTGCTTCACCTATCACGACCATAACATATTGCTGACACCTGGGTTATGTGTTTGTGCTCTCTGTTTTTCCAGTGACCTTGTGACCTTTTGCTACCTGTACTACCTGTACTATCACCACTTATTTTTGGTTACGGATTGCAGCTTCGATACCCCTGGTGAAAGAGAAAAGGCTATTTTTATGCCACTAAGAGAGGCATGTCAGAAAACAGCTTACTGGTAGCATACAACCCCATTTTACAAACAGAAAATTATCATATTTTATAACTATTTACAAAACAGCAATAGTTCAATAAATCAAGCAAGTTGATATTTGTTATGTACAACCATATGGATCAAAATGAAGTTGTTTTTCCACATCACCTAATGGCGGGAAATTTAACACAATTCGTTTTTTATCGACCAAGAAATTATATTTTGTAATATTGTTCTTTAACCTAAAAACATTTTTTTCTGCCTATAGAAATGTTTTTAATAAGCAATTTTGTTTTGCATATTTGTGAGAAAACATGAAGACATTGAGATTAGGGCTGCACAATCTATTAAAATAAAAGTTATATTGTGTGCAATTTAAATAAACACACACTACCGTTCAAAAGTTTGGGGTCAGTAAGATTTTTACTGTTTTTAAAAGAAGTATCTTCTGCTCACCAAGGCTGCATTTATTTGATTAAAAATACAGTAAAACAGTGATCTATGTGTACAATTTAAAATAACTATTTTTCTATGTGAATATATTTTAAAGTGTAATTTATTCCTGTGATCAAAGCTGAATTTTCAGCATCATTACTCCAGTCTTCAGTGTCACATGATCCTTCAGAAATCATTCTAATATGATGATTTGATGCTCAAGAAACATTCATTATTATTATCAATGTTGAAAACAGTTGTGTACAATTTTTTTTCAGAATTCTTTGATGAATAGAAAGTTCAAAAGAACAGCATTTATCTGAAATCTAAAGCTTTTGTAACATTAAACACTACCGTTCAAAAGTTTGGGGTCAGTAAGAATTTAAATTTTATTTTTGGGGGAAAGAAATAAAACAAATCAATACTTTTATTCATCAAGGATGAGTTAAACTGATCAAAAGTTACAGTAAAGACATTTATAATGTTAGAAAATATTCTATTTTAAATAAATGCTGTTCTTTTGAACTTTCTATTCATCAAAGAATTTTGAAAAAAAATTGTACACAACTGTTGTCAATCATCATATTAGAATGATTTCTGAAGGATCATGTGACACTGAAGACTGGAGTAATGATGCTGAAAATTCAGCTTTGATCACAGGAATAAATTACAGTTTAAAATATATTAAAATAGAAAACAGTCATTTTAAATTGTCATAATATTTCACAATATTACTGTTTTTTTTTTATCAAATAAATGCAGCCTTGGTGAGCAGAAGATACTTCTTTTAAAAACATTAAAAATCTTGCTGACCCCAAACTTTTGAACGGTAGTGTATGTTTCAGAGTGATGCATGCCACAGGTAGTTCATGATAGATCGTATGTTGAGCGAACAACATCCGTTTCTCGTGGCCACGACTTAACATGTTGAGCGAACGACATCCGTTTCTCGTGGCCACGACTTAATATGTTGAGCGAACGACATCCGTTTCTCGTGGCCACGACTTAACATGTTGAGCGAACGACATCCGTTTCTCGTGGCCACGACTTAATATGTTGAGCGAACGACATCCGTTTCTCGTGGCCACGACTTAATATGTTGAGCGAACAACATCCGTTTCTCGTGGCCACGACTTAACATGTTGAGCGAACGACATCCGTTTCTCGTGGCCACGACTTAATATGTTGAGGGAACGACATCCGTTTCTCGTGGCCACGACTTAATATGTTGAGGGAACGACATCCGTTTCTCGTGGCCACGACTTAATATGTTGAGCGAACAACATCCGTTTCTCGTGGCCACGACTTAATATGTTGAGGGAACGACATCCGTTTCTCGTGGCCACGACTTAATATGTGGAGGGAACGACATCCGTTTCTCGTGGCCACGACTTAATATGTTGAGGGAACGACATCCGTTTCTCGTGGCCACGACTTAATATGTTGAGGGAACGACATCCGTTTCTCGTGGCCACGACTTAATATGTTGAGCGAACGACATCCGTTTCTCGTGGCCACGACTTAATATGTTGAGGGAACGACATCCGTTTCTCGTGGCCACGACTTAATATGTTGAGGGAACGACATCCGTTTCTCGTGGCCACGACTTAATATGTTGAGCGAACGACATCCGTTTCTCGTGGCCACGACTTAATATGTTGAGCGAACGACATCCGTTTCTCGTGGCCACGACTTAACATGTTGAGGGAACGACATCCGTTTCTCGTGGCCACGACTTAATATGTTGAGGGAACGACATCCGTTTCTCGTGGCCACGACTTAACATGTTGAGGGAACGACATCCGTTTCTCGTGGCCACGACTTAATATGTTGAGGGAACGACATCCGTTTCTCGTGGCCACGACTTAATATGTTGAGGGAACGACATCCGTTTCTCGTGGCCACGACTTAATATGTTGAGCGAACGACATCCGTTTCTCGTGGCCACGACTTAATATGTTGAGCGAACGACATCCGTTTCTCGTGGCCACGACTTAATATGTTGAGGGAACGACATCCGTTTCTCGTGGCCACGACTTAATATGTTGAGGGAACGACATCCGTTTCTCGTGGCCACGACTTAATATGTTGAGGGAACGACATCCGTTTCTCGTGGCTACCAGTTTTATAACATGTGGGAACAGAATCTTCACACACGATATGGGCTCCCTCCTTTTACCCCGGCCATAATTTACTTTGTTATTTGTTCATTTAAGTTTCTCATAATTTGTTTTTGTTTATTGCCTTAAACGGGACTCTATTCGTGACCCAAGTTTTTCCTTCAAGCCAGCAAATTTCCGAGGAAAAAGCCCATTCGACTTAAGAATGCGCTTCAGGTGTCTTTCACTTACGTACCCATGTCTTAATGCCAGCGACCGCGTTATATCTTTATATGACATTCCTAATTCAAAGTAAAATGTTATTTCATCAGTCATTTCCATCTCCGACTGCTGTACAGTATTGACCGGTGTGGCACACTCAACATAACTCGTGGCTACGAGAAATAGATGTCGTTCTCTCAAAATATGAAGTCGTGGCCACAAGAAAAATATATCGTTCCCTCAACATATGATCTCGAGGCCACGACTTTACATCGCATGGCCACGACATAATGATGTCGTTACTTCAACAAAATGATCTCTTGGCCACGATTTATTATCATGTTCCCACGACTTAATATGACGTTCCCACAAAATAATATCTCGTGGCAACAACATATCACGTTCCCACGAGTTTATATGTTGTGGCCACGACAAAACTAAGTGAACCGAACATGTCCCCTCCCGGTCACCGTAGAAATGAGTATCTCACAGGTGTCCGGATGTTTTACTATTTCCGGTGAAAAATTCGAAGCGGCTAGTATTGCCCACAACCCATTGCACGTTGGACGAGGATTTGAGTAGAACTACAAACATGGATAAAAAGTGTTGAAAAACAAACATGGCGGATATGCGAGTTAAAGGTGCATTCACGCCATCTCGTAATTACGAAATTTCAACTTGTAAAAAGCATCCATGTCCTCAGAGCTCGTAATTACAACTTGTAAGCTGGGAATTATCTGAGAGCACCTACTTGTACTACGTGGCCGCTATACCCCCTGACCGCTGCAGATTCATTTGGGAGTTGGTAATGTTGCTATAGAAATGCATAATTCCAAGTTTGAACACGTGAAGAGATCCGAGTAGAACGTCACGTGATGTCATCTCGAAGCGACATGGCGTGAACGCAGCATAAGTACTAAGGTTTAAACAAAAACCTTATAAAAAATGTATTCATGGATAACATTTATTTATTCAATGTTATCCACATTATATTTTATCTACAACAAAAGTGTAAACTTTTATAAAGATACGTTTGGTCATTAACTTTTAAATGTATCATTATACAAACACATAATAGGAGATTTCTCTGTATGAAAGACCCATGGACTGGCAGATGAACGTGCTACTCTATTCCTCTTCGATACGGTAGGAAAGTAAATGAAAGTGAATGTGGAGGATTTTAACTGTGACAATATGATTGACAGGGCAGTTTAAATGGTAGCAGGATGCACGTAAATATGCGATAGAGCAGTCCATTAAAGACGCAATTATGATGAAGTAGTATGTCTCAAAGCTTGCCTACACTCAAAAGTATGTACTTTTTCTTCACAAAAAGAGCACAAAACTTTAGGGCATAGTATAAGTAGGCGAAATTAGACGAGACGTTGTGTTGCATGCGTGTAACTGAACACATAGTGCCTTCACTCTGAAACCGACAGTGCGTTTATTTATTTGCTGGCAACCCGTCAGAATAAAAGCTTGATGGTTTACCTTTTGAAAATTAAGAAATTAAGATGTAAAATCTAGTATTGTAATTTTACAGTAAATTAATTTGTATTACTCCATTTTTATTTGACAGTACAATAGTATTTTTTACAATATAATTTCTTATTATTTAATAATAATCACAATAAAATCCTAATAATTACTATTATTTTAAAGCCAAATTGAAATAGTTTATAGTTTACCCACCTCTTTTTTTACCACTACACCTCTGCTCTTTAGACTATTTGGAAGTGTGTCAATTCCGACAATTGTGTCTCTGTGGGTTTTGCAATTTAAAGAGGGCCTGATGCCAAGATGCTCAGGCTTCTGAGGGCAGGCACCTCCGGGGGGTAGCGGCTCCCACCTCATCATAAGGTGCCTGCTTCTCCTCTGTGCCCTCAAAGGGCTGTTCTGCCAAACCCGCCACTGCTGGTGCTTTCGGACAAAGCCGTTTCCAGCGCGTTTAGGTCTTAGTGTCCTTCAGGAGGACTTTAGAGAAGCTGGTTCAGTTGTTCCCTGCCAGTCATCCACTTCAGGTCACCGAACTTACTACTCAAAATACACCAGTGACAAGTCTCGAGAGGCTGGTTCCCTTAATAGACCATCTAGAAGTGTGGAAACTTCTGCCAAATGTGTCTCAGTGGGTCCTGCAGACTACAGAGAGAGGCTAAAGAATTCAGTTCAGTTCTCATCCGCTGGGGAAGGAGGCCATAGAGATGTGTTCCTCCTCCTGAGAGACATTCCAGTTTATACAGCCGCTATTGTATTGCTCCAAAATTCTAGATCTGCGAATTCAGGCTGCTTGTGTTCCACATTAGATCCGAGGACTGGTATGTCACGATAGATCTCAAAGACGCATACTTCCACATATCCATCTTTTATAAACACAAGAAGTTCCTCAGGTTTGCTTTTGGAGGAAAATCTTACCAGTATCGGGTTCTTCCTTTCGGACTAGTTTTGTCACCCCGCACCTTCACGAAATGCATGAGATGCAGTTCTAGCTCCTTTGCTGTCGCATTTGCATATTAAACTATATCAACGATTGGTTGATTCTGGCACATTTGGAGAGGACCACATTTCTGGTGGTGGTTTAGGAATCAATGACTATGCAAGCACGTCTGTCTCCTGGTCGTATCAAATCGATCCTGTCAGTCGTAAACAAGATAAAGCTAGGCCAGCTCATTACTGTGAAACAGTTTCAGGCACTGTTAGGTTGAATGGCAGCTGCATCCAACGTGATATCTTTTGGCCTGCTGTACATTAGACCTTTGCAGTGGTTTAAGTGGTTTTCCCTGAGGAGCAACAATTTAGCATGATCAAGGTTATGGCAAATGCCTTTTTATCTTGGTATTGTGCAAGAACCTTGGTTCTTGTCCCAGGATCCAGTGTTGGGGGTGTCTTGTCACAGAACGCTTTCGAAAGACACTTCCCTCACAGGCTGGGGAGCGATCCTAGGGTCGCTCAATGCAAGGTCTGTGGAGGGGTCATCATCTGTCTAGCCACATTAATTGCTGGAGAAGATGGATTGTCTTTCTTGCGCTGAAACACTTCCTTCTAGATTGCAGGGGTCATCATGTGCTTTTCCGAACAGACAAAACATCAATGGTCGCCTACATAAATCTTCGCAAACTTTAACGGTAAAAACTACAACAGATCCTGTGGAGGGGTCATCATCAAGGTTTTTTCAGATGTATTTCCACGAAAAAAAAACATTGTCTTATATTCGGAACAATACGGTCATTTTTTGCCTCTTTTTTCAATGCAGCAAAATCACCCCAATTATTCTAGAATGATGAATTATTTCCAAATTCCAAGCTACTGTATTCAAGTCATCTTGTGAAACTTACTGTATTTTTTCATATCACAATATATTGAATAAAAACACAATGGTATCTCAACATCAACTTGTTCCTATATAGCCCTAATAGAGATTTTTCAATTGTATTTTTGTTTTAGTATCACTACTCCAAAACATTGTCAATGAATGATGGAAATCTCCTGTATCATTTGATTATTGTATCTTTTAAATCTGACAGTCAGTCACTTTTCTTCTTAGCATTGCATCAAATTTAAAAACCTATACTGGTTGACCTATCTTTTCATTACAGTAGATCTATGTGTAGTCACAAAACAAAACAATAAAAAAAAGTCTAACACTTTCATATATCACCTCCATTTTATTTAGTGGACTTAAAGGGTTTCCGTTTGAGCTTAGAAACACAAAGCAAACAGGATGTGACTTCATATTAAGCATCCCACCACAACACATTTGAAAAATATCCATCATCAGATATGACATTAAACAAGCATTAGAATGTGAAGTTTTTGTTTTGTTTTGAAACACAAGCCTCATTTTCCCTTTATGGTCCAGCTGGAGTTTTGCTTGAAAAGGGCCAAAAAGTCAAAAAAAAAAAAAAAAAAATAGACTTATATAGACTATATAAAAATATAGAGAGTGATTGATTCCTTCTGGCCCTTAAAAATAACAACATCTAATCATGTTACCAAATTGAAGCTGCATGGAAGAATTACCCAGACCACTGTGAAATTCAAGATTACAACTACAGATAATTGACATCACTCTGAACACTCCCTGTTATGTCATCATTCCGAACACTCCCTGTTATCTAAGGGTGATTTAGGAAATTACTATTTCACGAGTTGATTTGCCCTTCTTTTGTCTTGCCTTTTTTTTTTTTTTTTTTACTGTTCAACTTTGGATAGTAGGCAGCGCTCGTCACGGTCACTTTTTACCGAGCCGTCCAATCACAGTGGGCAGGGCAAATACTACACTGACCAATCATCCTTCTTGTACAACAACTGAACACCAATGGAGAAGTTAATATTGCTGGTTACTGCATTTGGAAATGGAAATTCCAATGCATTTGGCACGTGGAAAAACGCGCTCTATTTACGAATGTTTGGAATTCATTAATATACACACGTTTAACTTCCGAATCTGTGGTATACGAAGCTTTTGTGAATCCGGAGGAGAGTTTTTGTAATGGTCTACTCGTTTATTTACGAAAGTTTCTCTCAACATGGGGACAGGACCTCTCCTGTCAGTCAATAACAGGGAAAACAAAGTAACTTGCGATACTTATTTGAAAAAGTAACTCGGATATTATATTGCAAATTTAAAAGTAATGGTACTTTACTAGTTACTTGAAAAAACTAATCTGATTATTTAAATTGAATTACTTGTAATGCATTATCCCCCAACACTGGAGGAGCACTTGATAATTACAGACAGGTGTGTTAGACCAAGGCTGGAACTGAACTCTGAAGGTATAGATGCAGGTATAGATCCAGGTAGAGATCCAGGAACAGGATTGGGCTCCCCTGTGTTAGAGGTTTGTTCAGACTCTATGTTTGAGCAACAGTTAGGGCCCGTCCACACGGAGACGCGTTTCGCTGTATACGTATACATTTTTTATCGTATTGGCGTTTCGTCCACACGGATCCGGCGTTTTCGGAGACTGAAACCGCTATTTTTTGAAACCGGGTCCCAAGGTGGATAAATCTGAAAACGCCGCCCTTGCGTTTTCGTGTGTACGGCCAATCCGTACATTTTGTGAAACGATGATGTCATCACACCAAGTGTCAACTAGTCAGACACCGTTAAGTCACAGCAACTACATTTATGGTTTTTCATATTGTTCAACAAAGTTCTTGATTAAAAAAGAAAAAAGAAAAGAAAAAAATAAGCTACTGTGCCTAATATTATTGTTGTATACAGCCATAGTATACAGCGCGCAAGGTTTATGCGCATGCTTTAAGTCTTCTTCTCCGTTTTTAGTGTATGTCTGTGGCAGAATTACAGCGCCACATACTGGTCTGGCATGTATACTACATCGTTTTGAGTCGTTTCAGTGGTTTCGTGTGTACGCAGATATTTCTTGAGACGACGCCGTGTTTACGGAATTTTTTTTTTTTTACGGGGAAAAAAAATATTGGATAGGGAAAGCTCTGGCTTCGTGTGGATGTGGCCTTAGATGCATCACTAATAACTCAAACGAATTGTTGCAACAGTGTTTTCATTATGTACGAAGGGTGTTGTACTCGTACCGCATTAATACAGAACTGATGTGCAGTGACTGGTGTGTGTATATTGGCTGCTTTACAATGGTGTACAAATTTCCCTTTTATATTAATAATAGATTTATAACAAGAAAAGTGTATGAAAGTGTAATTCATTCTGTTAAAGCCTATTACAGAGTCTTGTGTAACAAGGGTCGTGGGTGTGTATTAGTGCATACATGTGTGTGTGTGTGCGCTCAGACGCTGAGATGTAAGAGACACTCAGAACTCCTGGAGCCTGAGACCATGATCTCACAGACTGGAAGTCCTGTACATAAATCTTGGCCATTTAGAAACGGAAAACTGGTGCCTCCTCTCCTGTGGGGGGAGCAGCCTATAGACTAAACAATACTGACCCGACTGCTGACCTGGCCACTTTTCACACAGATTTTCCAAGAATCCAGATAAAGACCATGGTTTTCTTTTAAGATCACCAACGGGACAAACCCACGGCCTTGTGGTCCTCATGTCCCTGACTTCTCAAAAAGAGTTGTTTCACTGACAACTAAAATGATCAAAGGAATGTTCTAGTGCCATGTGACTGAAAACGGGACATAAGTTGTCCATAAGATGTTTTCTAGATACCATAAATACAAGATATATTTAGCCAATTCGACAACATTCAATATGTAACTATATATTTGATCTGAAATTTCTGTAAATAGGAAATATTGACCATTTTAAAATCAATATATAAAGAAATGAATGCTTTTATCCAGCAGGGACACATTAAATTGATCAAAAGTGACACAGTTGTTTGAAAAGTAACCCATATTTTGTTCTCGACCACTGAAGATGGGTAATGTTCAACAATTTGCACATGGAGCCACACTGAGATCCCCATATCTCTGAAAGTAACCACATAGGGCCTTTAAAACTAACAACATTAGTTAAGAACAAGATTCTAAATGGATATTGAGATAATACTTCACCAATTGTTTAATTTTATTTGCACAATATAAAATATATGCTATAAAAACAGGAATACACAATACACTGTGCAGGGAGAGGCAGAAAAAAGCCTCCACCTAAACAACAACTATAAACACATTATATAATTATAAAAAAATAACTAAATGTTAATTACGCCATATATCAAAGTCCACAAATAATATACACCAGAAACAGACACTATAAGACAGATAAAATACATAAACGACAAGAAAACTAAATTACAAGGCAGCAATACAATTATTCTTTAAACATCTTTTCTAACATAAAGATGGGATAAACCATTCCATAATTCAATACCCCTAAATCCTATCAAGTAATGACCTCTACAAGTGAAACATTTAGGAGGATTAAGATATGAAAAATGACGAGTTAAGTGACAGTGAACCTGTGAATTTATATTAAAATAAGTCTTAATTTGTTTTGCTTGTTCCCTCCAACTCAAACTCTCATCAACAAAAACTCCCAAGAATTTTGTAGTTGACACTTAAAGGGATAGTTCACTTTGAAATACATTTTTGGTATGTTTTAGCTTACCTCAAGGGCATCCAAGATGTAGGTGTCTTTGTTTCCGCAGTAGTTTCAATTTTGATATTTTTAGGTCAAACCGTTCTTGTCTGTCAGTCATATAATGCAGGTCTATGGTCACTGTCTCAAAGAGCATGCACAGAGAAGTCCAAATTAAAACAATTCCCCGTCGTCCAAATTAAACAATTCCCCATCGTAAGTACACATTGATGGCCTAAGACACGAAACGAGCGGTTTGTGTGAGAAAACGAACAGTATTTATATAGTTTTTACCACTTATACACAGCCATGTCCAAGTGATCTGATCTGACGTGTACGCAAACTGGTGCATAGATATATACACTAGATGTCGCCTTGTCTACGGCAGTTCATTGGAACGAATGTCTTTAAGGCGACATCTAGTGTATATATCTATGCACCAGTCTGCGTACACGTCAGATCAGATCACTCGGACATGGCTGTGTATAAGTGGTAAAAACGATATAAATACTGTTCGTTTTCTCACACAAACCGCTCGTTTCGTGTCTCAGGCCATCAATGTGTACTTACGATGGGGAATTGTTTAATTTGGACGACGGGGAATTGTTTTAATTTGGACTCTGTGCATGCTCTTTGAGACAGTGACCATAGACCTGCATTATATGACTGACAGACAAGAACGGTTTGACCTAAAAATATCAAAATTGAAACTACTGCGGAAACAAAGACACCTACATCTTGGATGCCCTTGAGGTAAGCTAAAACATTCCAAAAATTAATTTCAAAGTGAACTATCCCTTTAAGGCAAATCAGTTGTAATTTTTTATATAGTTTTTATTAGTAGGCCTAACAGACAGCAAACACTGTAATAATTTCTCATTTACTGTCAGGATTCAGCAAAAACGCATTTATATCATTGAAACAAATCTTTGAATATTTAATCAACATTTAATTTCACAAACCTTGTAGACTTAGTCGGATGAGAGTTGTCAGATATTCTGAAGTGCGCATTTGTAGCCTGGATGAACGAGTTACTCTGCGCGTGACGGTCGGTCCGTGTGAACTGAATTTGGACAGGAGAGTTCAGCTTCACTGGAGACACACCATTGACAAACTTTAAACCCTTGATTTCAAACTATGCTGTGCTATATTCAGTTGCCCACTAGCACTATGTCATATTCATGTCATATTCACTGTATACTGTATGTAAAATTAGTGTTACCTTGTCTTTATTTGAGTGCGCACAAACTTACCAGTTTTCCCTGTTGGTTACAGTGTTTACATCCTATTTATTTATTTGTGAAAAATATTGTAATACGATTACAGAATCAAGAAGTTGCCAATCAGTATGTCTGATTAATTTAAAGATCCATTTTAATTAATTTTCAAATGATTTATTTCTAGTTTATTAAATACGGCCACCCTGCTCTGTAAGATATCAGCATCGTCCATCAAGAAACCAATATCTGTCGACCACTTAAAGAAAGGTTTGTTAAGAATCAGATTCTAAAAAGATATTAATATATATGTATGTAATACTAGTTGAGTTACAGGCATGCAAACTTTGGGGGCGGGGGGACAAAATGTGCCATTCCCATTTTTGAAATGTCATAATTGGCATATGTGAACAGATTTTACTAATAGACCAACCTTTCTATGTGTACAAAATAAAATAATAATGCTGCCATCTTTCTGAAGTCATTTTTGCCCACCTGTAATTTGGCTCCACATCTTGCAATTTGTCAATTTGACCATCCTCCACAAAATAGTGGATTAAATAGGTAAATATTCATCCATGGCATTTAATATTTTGACTTTTCATGACTATTAATGTTTGTCTGTTTTCAGAAAAAATATTATCAAAATAAAAAAAAATGTTGCCATGGAAGTTTCCAAAATTTGTTGATTTGACACTTTCTGAATCCTGAAAAAAAAATGCATCACGTTTTCCACATAAATATGAAGCAGCACAACTGTTTTCAACATTGATAATAATAAAAAAAAAATCTTGGTCAGCAAATCAGTATAATGATTTCTGAAATATCATGTGACACTGAAGACTGGAGTAACGATGTTGAAAATTCAACTTTTCAGGAATAAATTACATTTTAATAGGCTATATGTTCAAATAGAAAACAGTCATTTTAAATTGTAATAACATTTCACAATATTGCTGTTTTTATGGCATTTTTGATCAAACAAATGCAGCCTTGGTGAGCATAAGAGATTTTTCTTCAAATGTGATAGTCCAGTTCAATCTCTGCACAGCCCTGACCCCTGTGACACACACATCAAGCAAGAACAACTGAAACACGACTCCTCTCCCACAGGAAGTTTACCGACATCTGGTCTTTGTCATACACAGATTCACACGGCTGTCACATTGGCCTCAACTAGTTATATTGACCACGAGTGGTTGTTCTTTTATATCAAGCACCCTTCCGCCTCAGTAACACACTGGTGTGGTTTACGAAGCTTTACACAGCCTTGTCATAATCCTGTTTTAGACGTGTGCTCGCAGTCGTTCGATCTTATCGCATCTGATACTTGGGAGCTGAAGGCGTGCCATTAATCATGTCACCAAAAGAAAGCCTTATCTACAAACCAGAACTCATAATCTCACACAATACATCAGCTCTGACTAATACATATAAGCAAACCTATTCATGTTCAACCAAGCTAAACTAATCTTCACAAAACAAAAACAAAAAGCTCCTCATGTAATCTCCATTGATGGATGCAGCGTTTACTTCAACGGGCAGAAAGGGGTGAATTTTATCAGATTAGACATTTGACATGAGCTATCAAAGCGAGCAGCCTGAAACTTTAATAGCACACGTACAGCCGGCTCCAAACAAGCTTGTGGTCCATTGTCACTTGGCAGCTTCGAGCCATTGCACTGATGGGGCCACATTGATGTTCGGATTAGGGCATGCCTCTGTGATCAAGTGCTCAAATACTAGATAAAAACTACAGAAACACCCTTTAATCCTCACAAACCACCTCTAAATAGGATCTTAAGGGGAAGAACATCGTCACAGTGGATTCTTTTCAAAATGGTCCAGTGTCTTTGGCTTAATTCTGGTGCTGTTGCAGATGGATTTGTTTAGCATTTGAAGACCAAGGTAAACGTGCTAAGAGGAGGGCAAACGCCTTAGCCTACTTGATAAGCCGTTGTGAAGTACAAAAATTTTGACCTTATTTATAGAAGCGCCATCTTTTATTTTTAACGGGAATGAAAGCGAGGCTGTGAGGGACAGACATACGGTACATCTCTTCAGTGGGTTGTATTGTTATACAATGTGTTTTTGGATTGTTCTGCTGACGAGACACTGCAAAAATATCTTTCAAAGAAATTTCAGTCGACCAAAAAGCTGTGGAAAATTATGTGTAATCTAGGAATTTTATACAGCTTTTTACATCAGATAACTCCCTCACAGCCTCGCTTTCATACCTGTCATGGCGCTGCTCTGAATAAGGTCTATGGCGTACGTAATATCATAAATATTTGTGATAGTGAACATATTTGCTCTGAAATTACTGTAAATCTGTAATATAGACCCTTTCTTCACTGAATGACCAATAGTCTCAATATCCACCATCAGCCCATATTTCTCTTAGTTCTGCTTAATATGGAAAATATGCATTGATGCATTTTCATTCATATATGGTTGCCATTTTTTAGTTCTAATTACTAAAGTTATATCTAAATTTAAAATATATATACAAATGGTATAGATACTATATATAGCTGAGCTTACACAATTATTACAAAATTGGTCAAATTCTATTAGAGGATTGCATTTGGTTTTCTGGGCATTGTTGTCAAAAAATTATAATAATTACGTATCGATACTGAAATATTTACAACAAATATTTAGTATTTTCAATACTACTTTTCCACAGTATAGATACACTGGTACCAGCTGCTCTTTCTTGGACTCTTTTCTCTCAGACAGCGAGTTGACACATCACAGTGCGTATTTTAATTAAATAAAAGTAGTCCGTTGCACTGCATGTTTCAGAGTGAAGCGTGTCACGCTGTTACATGTGAGCAGCTCATAAGCTCATGCGAGCAGTGTTTTCAGCATCTGAGAAAGGCTTGGATCACAGTTAATGCAGCGAACTCCATCTCTGCATGTGTTATGAGTTTATCAAGTAGCATGCACTTGTTTTGCTTTGTTTTCACATTTGCATAATTTACAACATTTTTGCAGACAGATGATAACAGCATTTCACACTTTCACACAGATTTGTAATAAGAAGAGTCTGTTGTCAGAAACGTAAAGCTTCCCTGCTGGTTTAACTCTTGGCAAGTGAAGAAGTGAAGTTGTAAATATGAAATATTTTTTTTATTTTTTTATTTTTTATTATTATATTATATTTTTTAAAGTGTAGTTGTATTACAATAGTAATATATTTCTGTCTTAATAATAAAAATAAAAACATTTTAGACATTATTTTATTAACACCTAGCATGAAACTAGATGTTGATAGGTCTGATAGGCCTTAACTCATTGGTAGTGATCACATCATTATCTCATATTGCAGCTGATTGGTTGCTGTTGCATCAACATTCAAATACTGGTATTATAAATGAGCAATCATAACAGTTTAATCCAAGCGTTATATTTAACAGTTTTGTGGTGTGATTTACTAAGCATTTAAGCTGCAGCGTTTACAGACATGAGAAAAGGTTAAAGTGAAATAAGTATTCGTGCTTTCAACAGGGTTTAGCTGTATAACTCTAATGACGTGTTCATTTATTTAACGTTTTCATTAGCTATGCTAATGTGTGCGGTTGACTTCAGCTTCACGCAGCTTTAAGGCCCGTAAACACCGGGACGAATATCGGCGCGCGTTATTCGCCAGCGTTTTTCAACGCGTTTTTTATGTTCACACCCAAGCGTTTTTCGCTGACGATGAGCCAAGTGAACATGCAAATTCATTCCCTGACATTAGATGGCGCTTAATGTAAAACAGAAATACAACTCCATAACAGTCTATACTCTGCAATACCACTCCATAACAGTCTATACTCTGCAATACCACTCCATAACAGTTCTCTTTTAACAAGATTTTTGTAGTCGCTGTCGCGTTTGTCATATAGTTCTTTATTCCGACACCAACGAGACCAGCAGCTCTACATTCATCTTGCCTTGCATCTTCCTCGTCATTTCTTCCCGGCAGTGTCTGTCTATGGGCAGTGTAGACGCTACTTGGCGTATATCTTCTTCACTGTTACGCATGTGTGCTCGGCAAGACCGTTTTGTGTTTGAGCGCCCCCAAGTTGTGTTTTACTGTAACTTCAGAAGCTCCAGAGACGTGAGCAAAAGCGCCAATCTCATTGGTCGGATAGTTTTTGACGCGGCGCGTCAAACCAAAAAAACGAACCCGAGGCGTTAAAAAAAAAAAACGCTTTTACGCGTGCCGTTTTTCGCGTCGGTGTGCACACTCACATTGGCACCCTTTGTTTAGTCACGAGGCGTTAAACGTCGGCGAATATCGCGCGTGAAATTCGTCCCGGTGTGTACCGGCCTTTAGAGTACGGTCCTGTCTTTCTTTATTGTCTCAATAGCTTTTTAACTTTCAATAGATAAAGATTATGTCAATGATACATCAAATGATTGCTGGTGGTTGGTGGGTTTCTTATCTCTATCAGCTTGCGACGTATATCTTTTGTTAACGAGAACACATATCGCACTTTTCTAGAGCTAAGCCATTCGGCATGGTAGCCCAGGTACACATAGGCATAGGCCACTAGCCTAGGCAACTGATAGGATATGTCAGCAGCCAAATCACCCTGTAGCCCAAGACTGGTTTCCCACTGAAGCTAAGCAGGGTTGAGCCTGGTAAGTACCTAGATGGGAGACCTCCTGGGAAAACTAGGTTGCTGCTGGAAGAGGTGTTAGTGAGGCCAGTAGAGGGTTCTCACTAGGGCTGTCAACGAATATTCTAAATTCGAATATATATTCGAATAGTTTTAAAAAACAGAAATTCGAACGTGAAAATTAATATTCGAATGTGAATTTCGAATATGGAAAAACACGCCCGCGGAAGCAGAGGCGCGGCTGTCTGCTTTGCGAGTGGGCGCGCGCGCTGCCTGAAGCCTTGTTTATACTTTCGCCTGTCTCCGCAGCGCGAGTCTCCGCAGACTGCGCGCGCACCTCCCCCAAACGGACGAGGCGTTTATACTCGACGCGCTCGCCGTTGTACTATTCTTTGAAACGATAGGGGGCGATTCGCGCTCGTGCGGACGCGTCGAGTATAAACAAGACTTGAGGGACAGGTCACACGAGTCGCACTGTCTAGCACAGCGTCACTGCTGAAAGTTGACAGTGCACTAAAAGACAATGGAATAAATTGCAGTCAGTTTTTCCTTTTTTAATACAAGCACCAATAATGTAAGTAGCCTTTTTCTTTTTTAATAGCACTTTATTTTTTATGAACCTCAGGGTAAAAGTTCTTTGTTGTCACATTTCTCGGAATTGTGTGCCTCATTTTATTTAAAGTTAACAGAAAAGTTCCATGTTTACCACAGCTCGCTCGGAGCGTTCAATGTCGGTTCTATACTGTAAAACTTAAATTAATGTTAATACATTTGTTTCAATCACTGAATGAAGCCTGCTATATTTGGGGCAAGAGTCGCGACCTTAAATTGCTTGCACAAAACTCTTGATCAGCACTCAACGTGTGCTTATTGTTGTTCATTTTACCGTTATGACCAGAGAGAGCGTGAGCGCGAGGGAGCGAGAGAGAGAGAGAGAGAGAGTGCCTGCGAGTGAGCGAGACTGAGGTCTGCGGTCTTGGCCATTAGTTTATTTACTTGGTTTTGTGTTGGTAATACATTGTCAAATATGTTTAAACTTAAATTAACTACCTATACAAGTTATGTATGTCTCTTTGTATTAATTTGTCCTGTTATTGACGTAATGCGCGTCATTGAAAAAATGCGCAACCAGATGTTCGAATAGTTCGAATATTCGTGTGTTTTTTAGAGGGAATATTCGAACGTCATTTTTGAGCAATTTTGACAGCCCTAGTTCTCACCCTGTGGTCTGCTTGGGTTCTAACGCCCCAGTATAGTGATGGAGACACTATACTGTAACAAGCACCGTCCTTCAGATGAGATGTTAAACTGAGGTCCTGACTCTCTGTGGTCATTAAAAATCCCATGGCACTTCTCGTAAAGAGTAGGGGTGTAACCCTCGGTGTCCTGGCCAAATTCCGTCCAATGGCCCTTGTCAATCATGGCCTCCTAATAATGGGTGCAGGTTGGTTTGGATTACTGGCATGGGAGTCTGTTCACAGAGCAGGATCCAATATGTCCTCTTGTGGTACACAAGATCTTTTGGCTGGTCCATAACCCTCCCATTCAACCAGATATTTGATTCGGTTTCCCCGTCGCCTGGAGTCCAGGATGGTATGGACAGTGTAGATGAGGCCCACATCAGATTCCACCAGAGGGGGAGGCACATCAGCTGCACCAGACCCTGTGGAAGGGGGAACAAGAGAATCTTTTGCCAATCCGATTGTGGATGGTACCCGGAAGATAAACTCACTGATACACCTAGGAGTTGAAAGAATGCTTTCCACACTCTGGAAATGAACTGTGGTCCTCGATCTGACACAATGTCCTTAGGTAATCCAAAGTTACAGAACACATGGTGGAACAAGGCTTCAGCTGTCTCCATATCAGATGGTAATCCCTTGACAAGCTTTAGAAAAACGATCATCGGCAACTCAGATGCAGGTGTGTGAGTTGGATGGAGGTAAGTCAGTGACAAAATTAACTCCTAGGTGGGACCAATGTCTCTGAGCATTGGGTAATGGCAGCAGTTTTCCGCTCAGGTAAGTGATGTGGTGATTTAGAGCATTTTACGTAGCAGTTTACGTCCATACTGGGCCACCAGTACTGGTTGCGGATGAGAAAGAGGGTTTGCTAGCTGCCTGGGTGTCCTGATCCCGGAGATGAACGAACTGAGACCATGAGGGGCAGACGTAAGGCAGATGGAACATACTGTAGATGATACCCATCAGGACCTCCCGTCGGAGCTAGTTCACTCTGCATTGCTTCAGCAATCTGTTCATTGAGGGTCTACTGAATGGCATCAATGATAGTGGCTGAAGGAAGAATTGGCTCAGGTTGAGTCTGGAGCATATAAATGTGATAAAGCATTAGCCTTAATGTTCTTGTGTCCCGGCCGGTAAGAGACTGTCAGGTGGAAGCATGTGAAAAATAAAGGGCCGTTCGGGCCGTTCAGGGATTAAGTCTTCAGGCTTCTCGTAGGTACTCTAGATTACGATGGTCAGTAATTACCTCGAATGGATGTTTTGCTCCCTCCAGCCAATGTCTCCACTCTTCCAGTGCTAGTTTGATCGCCAACAGTTCACAGTTGTCGTAATTTTGCTCTGCTGGGGACAGTTTCATGGAGAAGAAGGCTCATGGATAGAGTTAGGGTGGATCTTCCTGCCTCTGTGATAATATTGCTCCCACTCCACTGGTGGAGGCATCCACTTTGACGATGAATGGTAAATTGGGATTTGGATTAGCAAGAGTGGGAGCCTGACAGAATGCTTCTTTTAGACATTCAATAGCCTCCGGTGGCAGATGGACTCCAGGACAGAGACTTGGACATGTTATGCAGAAGGGTGGTGAGTAGAGAGGCAATCTTGCTGAAATTGGATATGAACAGTAGAAATTGGTAAGGAGTCGCTGTAGTTCTTTGATGTTTGATGTCTTTAATGTTCTCAATTCTTTACAGCTTGCACCTTTCCCTGGTTCATGGTGATGCCAAATTCATCAATGACATATCCCAGAAAGTGAATGGATGGATGATGAAACTTACATTTCTCCAGTTTCAGGAAGAGCTGGTGTTCACATAGCTTTTGAAGGTTCAGCATAAAGGGTATAGATGGTATAGATTCTGCATAGATGGTCGGCCAGGTTCCGGGAGTAGATCAGGATGTCATCAATGTAGATTGTGACGAAGGGATAAAGAAACTCCCGGAACACCTCATTCATGTAACCCTGGAATACGGAAGGTGAGTTGGACAGCTTTATGGCATGACCTGAAATTAATAGTGGCCTGATGGTGTAATGAACGCGGTCTTCCTTTCATCACCTTTCCGTATCTGGATGAGATTGTAGGTGCTACGTAGTTCCAAATTGGTGAACGCTTGCATCTCACAACTGTTCGAGTGCAGTCAGGACCAGGGGAGAGGGTAGCAGTACTTGACAATCTGATCTTTGAGAGCTCGGTTGTCAATACAGGGCCTCAAGTCTTCATCCTTCTTGGCCACAAAGGAGAAGCTTGAAGCGGCAGGTGAGATTGAGGGACGGATGAAATCTTGACGAAGAGCCTCCTTGATGTACTCCTCCATGGCCTTCTGCTCCGGGACCGATAGTGGATACATTTTACCCTTAGATAAGTTGGCCTCAGGCAACAGTTCGATGGCACAGTCCCATGGCAGATGAGATGGAAGTTTGGTTGCAGCTCATTTATTGAATATATCCTGGAACGCCCTATATTCCTCTGGAACTTCTGGTTGTGATTCTGGTATGGGACTCTCGATGGCTGTGGAAGAAACGACTATGGTAGTCGTAATTGGTTGAGGAAGTTGGAAGCAGCTCTTGAAACAACGTGGACTCCAAAATAAGATTTGTCCCGTTTACCAGTTGATCTGAGGTGAGTGGATTACCATCCACGGCATCCATGTCAGCGATGGAGTCCTCCAGCACCAGAAAGGATATCACCTCTTGATGGAGTACGGCAACTTTTAGAGTGAGAGTGGGTGTGCAGTGAGTGATTACTCCTTGTCCCAGTGGCTTACCCAGGATCGAGTGGATATTTAAATCTTTCAGGCAGGGGATTTATTTGAGTTGGAGATGGTGGAGAATCAATGAGGGCCTGAGTTGTTGTGTTGGGGGATGGTCACTGATACTGTAGTTTTTATAAGAGAGGAAATTATTGGTGGTAGCTGAATGGTACTCACCGCGGGACAAGGGGGACAAATGGGGCAATTCGAGATGAGATAACCCTCAGCTCCACAGTACAGAAACAGATGGTTACTGGTTAGTTACTGTTGCTGGTTGGGCCATGGGACTTGGGAGGGAATGTGGCAAAGTTGTTTGAACAGGTCTGCAAATGGATCAGATATTGTTGGTAAGTGAGCTCTGGTTTCCATGTTACATTGTTGGTCTGGTCTTCTGTAATGTAACAGAGAGGCAGATAACAGGAATGCAGGTAACGGATGTTTATTTAACAAAGCAAGCAGATGTCTGGCAATATGGCAGACTTAACTTAGAGAGTTTTTGGTTTTGCAGGTACTCGCCTGACTTGCCCATACACTGGTAGTGAATGACTAGACCAGACAAACTGAGGACAACATGGGTGAGTATATATAGGAGTCCTTAACAGGTGGTGACAAGGGTTCCAGGTTAGTATTCGGGTGAGAGTGAATGAGTGGGCAGAGTTGTAGGGTCTGGTGCTGATGGCATGGTTGAATCCATGACACAATGACATGTTCATTAAATGTATATGCTAAATAAGTTACATTAAACTACATTATGCTCTGATAGCAGTGGATTTTAACTGAAACAGATAAGATCAATTGGTTCCAGGGCTACAACTCAAGTGGTTGGAGCAACTTAATTTGAGTAATCAATTTAAAAATTAGTTCTCTAATTCAATATCGTTTGTTGTTTGAACATAACTAAAAGAATTTAAGCAAATAGTTGCGTTCATTTTTATTAAATTTTTTGAGCCAACACATTTTTTAAGCGGGAAGCGGGAGAATATGGTTCTCATATAAGTTACATATTCACTGTTGAATGAGCAATACACATCTTTGATATTGGCCCAATTAATTTTTTTAAGCTGAATATAAAAATTCCAGGAATAATAAGATATTAGACCTGCCAAGAGTATTCTAATGCCCTAAAACTAAAAACTGACCCCAAATAACAGTTTATTTGGGATGTGCACACAGGAAGACAAGCTAATTGAATTGCCATTACAGCACAAAATAAAAATAGGCTATTCGGAACAGAACAGTAGCTGCTTACTGCAAGGTATACACTAACTACTATTTAAAGAAGTAGTAGTCGTAATATAAAATCAGTACACATTATGCAATGATAAACATTTCAAAAAGGTATGCTACATTTTCCAAAATGTGCAGTATACAACAGAACATATTTATGGAATACTGTAATGAAATGCACTTTAACTGACCCTCAATTTCCATTTGACAATTGAACCAAAAAAAAAAAAAAAAAAATCAGCAACAATTTCTTAACATTATATACAACATTATCAACAATCTCCCTAGAGAGGATAAGCGGTATGGAGAATGGATGGGAGAATGGATAGATATTAACAATATATGTTATGTTTATTGCAAAATGTGCACGTATTTAAGTAATTTGAAAGCAAAGCATAGGGAGACTACGCAGTGCTTTTGATGCAATTTACTTGTCGTAACCCTTTGATTGGCAGAAATTCCTCTGCAGAATCATGGGTAATGTAGTTTTTAACAGGATTTCTGCTGTTGAACAGGATTATTTATTATTACTTAAAAATAAGTTGAAATAATGCAGACTGACGGCTTCAGCAAACGCATACAATCGATTAACAACCTCATAGTTCACAGTAGCTCTGTCTTTGAAGGTTTAAGTTATAGTTCAAAATCAAATCCCCTATTGAGAAACTGAATGGGATTTTTACTTCCAGAACCCGACTGTTGCAATCTATTCTGTTTCACATTAAAACCAATAGTAGGCACTCAGTACTGCAATGCGCTGTGGAGCAATGCACTATGATTTGTGCTCTGGTTATACTTTATTTAGTTCATTTTCATGCATTCTATGTACTTTATTGAGACAATCTGCATACTGTTAACAGCAAAAATGCTTCAGTATTAGTCTTTCCTAATCTTGCATATTGTTTGTGCTCCTACAAAGTGCAAAGTCTCGCTAAACAACATTCCACAAATGTAACTTACCTCTGACAGATATCTTCATATCACCTCACCCAGCCTATGCCATCAATCATCAGAAAATGGAACTGCAGGCAACATTCACAGGAGACACACGTTTATTTCAGGTTAAAGGTATGTTTGAGCAGAAAATAATCATGAATAATGGGAAATAGTGTGTTGATGTGTTGATCTATTGTATAAATCACTTCTGGCATATTTCACTGAAAGCTAACACAACTTATATAACCGCAGGTATTCAAGTAACGTTAGCCTATAATAACATTTACTAAGGAGATGAATAATGCTTTGAATATATGACCCTATATATTTTATATATAAATTGTATATTTAAAATTAATTTGCTCACCATTATTTTGTTATAGAGCCTAGTAAAAGTATTTTCTCCTTGGAACACGAGATGATAGGGAGAATGTTCAAGCTGCTCTCTTCCATTCACTGAATCTGGATAACGTTAGTCGACTGCCACTGTCAAGCTTCAATAACGCCAAAACACACCATAAAAGTATCATAACAGTGAGTCCGTAAATTCCAAATCTTCTGAAGCTATATGATAGCTTTGCTTAAGTGACAGACCGATATTGAAATTGTTTTTCGCTAAGAAAATGTCCGAAACTCAAATTTCAAAGGCCTCGTCAGGTTCAACCGGGTTCAACCCGGAGATCACGTGACACAACTAAACAAAATGACCTCGTATTAGATTGGACAAATATATTGATGCTATATATACCAACAAATATTTTCTTTTGTGTAACTACAAGCCTAACAGTTGTGTCATTTATTTATTTTATAATTTTTCTCATTTAAATCTATTCACAATTTACAGAACAAACAGTTGAGTTAGATCCACTGTAACCCAATTTTAGGTTGAAATGTAATACACATTTTACAACGTATTAAAAATAATTAATATAATTAATAAAATACACTTTTGTGCCAGTAAAACTATTGTGACTCCCGCATAACGAAAGCAAGACATTTCACTTTTAAGGAATTTGCATTTTAGAAGAGCATTTTAAAAGTTAAAAATCTAATTCCAAATCGTCCATTTTCATTAATGTAGGATATTAAAATATAGGCTACTATTAACATTATTTGTTGAGAATTGCTGTATTGTGGCTTAGTCTCTGTTTCCCCCTATTGGCCACAGTCAGGTCGTGCATCATGAATTTGCAACCCTGCAGAATTGTTTCAGATTTTATTGACGCCATTTGAGATGTGTATGATCTGTTAGAATATTTGAAAGCAAAAACAGTCTCCCATTTGACCAGATTTTAAGATATTTTCTCAAGGTAACTTTTCAAGGTTTAGAACTCGATTAAATTGAACCTATGAAACCAGTGAGTCAAGGCCGCTGTCATCAATCATTCAGATAGGCAGGGGTGTGTTCGAGGCTGTGATTATGTGCTGTGTCTGTCTGTCTGTCTGTCTGTCTGTGTGTGTGTGTGTGTGTGTGTGTGTGTGTGTGTGTGTGTGTGTGTGTGTGTGTGTGTGTGTGTGTGTGTGTGTGTGTGTGTGTGTGTGTGTGTGTGTGTGTGTGTGTGTGTGTGTGTGTGTGTGTGTGTGTGTGTGTGTGTGTGTGTGTGTGTGAGATAGTACAGTAAAATACATTTTAATTAAAAAAATGAAAGCTTGAATAATATCACCCTTTATTTGCTGTCAGATTAGCAGCAGTCATCTGTAAACAAGGACAAGTTTCCCCTTGCCTTCATCTTTTTTCCAGTACATGAATCCCATGCACTGGTTCCAAATTGAATTTCCACACCACCTCTGCCAGTCGCCGGCCCGGCTGCTCCATAAACACACTGAAGAGCATCAGGGGCAGTTTATGTGCACTGAAATTGAGCTCTCTGAGGCTGAGCAGCATCTTGTAATTGCCACAAACATTTGAGTGTGGTCAAGGCGACATCTTTGTTATACGGCAAAAATGCCATCTTTTATTAGACTCGAGTCAAAATTAATTATAAAGACTATTACAATTGTTTTTTTTATTTTTGTTTTTTTTATTGTTTTTTTTATATATATAAAATGTAAACATTAATAGAGGTAGTCAGGTCAGTTGAAACATGTTTTATATTGTCCATCATAAGACAATATCCTTTGCTAAGAAATGTTCTAAACACAATTTATTTCATTACAATTATTTCAGCTGTCAGGATTATGAAATAATTATGAAAAGCTATAGTCTAAGGGTACCATATTATATATATATATATATATATATATATATATATATATATATATATATATATATATATATATTAAATGGTTATTTAAAATAAAAATGTTTTGGGCTTAATCATTTTTACAGCAAAAAAATGTTGAAAGAGTGTTCATGCTGTTCTGGTAGGGACTGGTACAGTCAAGCTCCAACAAAGTCAAAACACACCATAAAAGTATCATAACAGTGACTTATGTGCTAAATTCCAATTCTTCTGAAGTCATATGATAGCTTTGTTTGAGAAACATACAAAAATGTTAATTGTTATTTGCTAAAAGTCTCTGACACTCAAATTTCATAAAGGCCTTCTCGGGTTCAATATATGTTGGAATCTGAGGAGGCCCTTATGAAATCTGAGTGTGAGATATATATGTAATGTTCTGTTATAATTTCAGTTCCATTTTCATGGACTTTGGCTTTGTTTCTTATCGTTTCCCATATTTAATGCGTTTAATTTTGTTATCATGGTTACTGGGGATGTTTTCATTGGTTGTCATCATGGTTATGCATTGTTTCATTGATTTATCACACCTGCTCCTTGTTTTGTTCATTAGTTCTCTCAGTATATATTGTCCTCAGTTCATTCAGTACATTGTCTGGTGTTGTCTGTGCCTGGCACACTGAGGGGCTGGTTACATAACACCGGTTTCAACTAGAAACTGAAAACTTTTATGCATTTCGGGCGTTTATTTACATGACAATGGCGCTTTAGCGGCCGGAAAACTCTAACTTTTGAAAACGGGTTTCAGAGTGTACGTTTTTGAAAATGATACTCTTATCGTCTCTGTGTAAACTACAAAAACACATATTTGTGAAAACTGTGCCATCATGTACATGCAAATACGTGTTCAGTCTATAGGCACGTCATGTTTCTTTACAAAGTAACATCGCCAACGACTGGCCTGGTGGAATAACAGCGTTTTTTAATTGTTTTCACATATCCTCATGAACAAGGCTAAAATGCATGTTTGAGCTGTTTTAACTGAAAGCAACTTGCACTGATATATCTTAAAATATGTCAGTGCCATTGTTTTGTCTCAAGATTCGCAAAAAAGTAATGTTTTTATCAAAGGCATGTTTATAAAAGTTGTTTCTATGGATACTGATTTGAATTACACATCTTTTTCAGTTTCTGTTAATTAGCTTCCCATGTGTATTTAAGCCCTCAGTCCATTGAGTTGTTTTGTTCTGTGTATTTCTCCTGTGTGTTTTGTTGGATTTTTGGGGGATTAAAGACAGTTTTTTGTTATATTCTCCATCGTTGTGGATTTTAATACAGCCACACAATGACAGAGTGTAATCATTTACAATTATTATTATTTTCTTTGGCTTAAATTTCTGAAAAAAATATGCTGCAGTAAAAATCTGTCCCTAAAACAGAAGCTAAATTGTGCTTCTTGCATATTTATCCCAATGCAAACGTATAGATTTCAGTATGATACAGGCTAAACGTGTTATTGCATTAGCATGGAAAATTACTCAAAGAATTAAAGACATGTCTTCTTGTTTTGGAAAAACTGGATTAGATGAAAAGTAGATCTATTTAATAAGATAAACAACCCCTTTATACAATTAACAAACCAGATAATGTTAAATAATAATAACTGTGAACAAATGTGTGTTGTGAGATTTATTTATTATTATTTTGATAAAAAAAATAACAGAAACTGAATTGATAACTGTATTTTAAGTAATTAAAGGATTAATATTATTATAATAGTTTTTGTAGTAATTTTTTTTTTTTTACTTTATTATATATGTCGGAGTGGGAAATATGTAATTGTTCTGTATTTATGGATGGTATAAAAATTTAATGAAAATAGAATTAAAAAACTTTTAATTGTTTAACATTGTTTGATTGTAAACAACTTTAACATAACATTATGTTTGTTTCACATACTGTACATTTTTATGTTTTTGCATAATTTACGGTAAAAACAGTAGTCCCTATAAGTCAGATTGCATATGATTATATTTTATGTTAAAATATTTTATATTTTGTGTGTATGATGAATTTTGGGCATGTTTTATGTTTTATGATGTGGCTTTCTGTTAAACCACCTGTATTATCATGGTGGTTATCAGTACATTTTAAGGTAAAAAGCAGATTTTTGTAGTTCAAGTAGTAAATTAACATTAAATCAACATTAAATATATGGTCATAAAATATACCTGAAATAATGTCAGCATATTTTCATGCTGAATTTCTGGCAACCACAACTGTGTTTTTAGCATCACACATTTAGACAACAGAAGAAAAACGGTAGACACCAAAAAGCCTTTACACCTCAAAGTCAGCTTTTTGTTTAAACACTCCAAAAAATTAGGCTTTTATACGTATTTCAAATGTATAGTAAAATTCCATCAAACTGAATGTTTTATTAAGCTCTAGTTGCTTTTAATCATTTAACATTCTTAATTTATAATATGAATAATGTAAGGATTATTAAATTCAATTTCATGAAATTTTACTATACAGTAAAAAAAAAAAAAAAAAAAGGCTTAAAATTATTTCATTGAAACTTTCCCTCAAAGTGAAGTGATCTCACTGCGTTTCCCAGCCAGAGACAGAACTTCACTTGACTTTATTTTACAGAGTAATCGTCACTCTTGTTTGTGAATGAAGTGTATTGTGTTGCATTTGTCTCTTTGAATGTGTTCGTTTAATAGTTCAGCGTAACTCTGCTGTAAAATGTCACTTCATCGACATGAGCGGTGGATCGTGTGGTTTAATAGAGTGCACAGGACAGCAGAAACGCCCCATGCTGCAACATTCCACAGGATGTCAGAAACAGGCCCACAAGGGTGCATTAGAAAGTCAAAGGTTAACGCTCATTTCAAAGGTTACTGTTACTGTTCGGCCCACTCCACTAGCGTAATGAAGTCCTCCTTCATGTGATCGCACGCTGTGTCTCCTGGCAGTTCCCCTCTCAAAGCGGCCTTCTTTTCTTCCTCAAAAAATATGTCCTCTCTGACCCAAGTGTTGCCATGGGACCAGTCAAACGACATATTTCCAGTCGTTCTTCACTGGCCCGCGGGAAACTCGCAGTGTAATTATACATTAGACACACGGCTAGCCCCGAGTCCTCCAATGACAACAGCCTCAGTGTAATTTCATCACTCATTCCAAATGAATGTGTGGTTTGGTTTAACCGGCTCCTCTGTGTTTTTTCTTCCACATACTCTGCTCTGATTTAGCTTGACATTTCATCCCTGAGACTTTGATGGAATAGCATATGTGGTTTCAAGTGGGCAAAAAAGTCAAATTGTCCTCATAGTTTAGACATCAGTATATACAATCAGATGGAAAATAATCAAATTATTATGTTGACAAGAACTACAATTACAGCCAGACTGAAATGCAATATAAAGATAATTAGATACCTCCCTTTGCCAATAACCCTGGAAAATATTGTTTTGCCATCCATTATAATAATGAATTATTTTATATTGCCCTATAATTTCATAATTATTGTTTGCTATATTTAATAGTTAATTGCTTTTAGCTTGAGTCAGGTATGTTTGTCGAAACCACCACATGGTGGCGCTACAGGACATGGATTTACTCAAACTCTATCCCCGGTTTCACAGGCAAGTTTAAGCTGGTCCCAGAATAAAATGCATGTTTGAGCAGTTTTAACTACAAGCAACTTGGACTGGCATATCTTAAAATATCTCAGTTCCATGTTTTGTCTCAAGATGAACACCAGTAATGTGTTTCTCTAAGGCACGTTTATAAATGTTCTAATTGAACTTGCAGATCTGTTGTAATGTTATGTAAAAAAAAAAAAAAAAATTGTTTAATGTTTTTTATAAAGACAATATATACACTATGCATAAACAATGTAAACACCATAGCCTATATATATATATACATAAATAAATAAATAAATATATATATATATATATATATATATATATATACTGTGTATATATATATATATAATAATAATTTCTATTTACAGAGCAACTATTATTATTAGAGCAAATAATAATAGTAATAATAAACTGGTAAATCCAACCGCCCTTTTCTGCTGAATTAGCAAGGCAGCGCTACTATTAAAATCTAATTTGTATCTTTAATATGTACTGACAACCAACCATATATACTGTATATATATATATATATATATATATATATATATATATATATTATTGCTATTATTGTTAATATATTATCAATTAATATTATTCAAATGATCAATGTTCATACTGTTCAAAAGTTTTAAGTTGGTAAGATTTTTTATGTTTTTGAAAGAATTCTCTTCTGCTCCCCAAGGCTGTAAATATTAAAAAAAATTAAATGAACTGTTTTCTATTTTAATGTATTTCAAAATGTTTTTTTATTTTTTTTATTCCTGTGATCAAAGCTGAATTTTTAGCATCATTCTCCGGTGTCACATGATCCTTCAGAAATCATTCTGATATGCTGATTTGCTGCTCAAGAAACATTTCTGATTATTATCAATGTTGAAAACAGTTGTGCTGCTTCATATTTTTGTGTAAATCGTTTTGTCATTTAAAAAGGGGGATTTTTCATCTTCCCATAGGCTACTCTTGATCCCATTAAATATGAAAGAAAGAAAGAAAGAAAGAAAGAAAGAAAGAAAGAAAGAAAGAAAGAAAGAAAGAAAGAAAGAAAGAAAGAAAGAAAGAAAGAAAGAAAGAAAGAAAGAAAGAAAGCCAAACGGTGGCCTATCAGATGGAGTATCTCTGGGTTTGTGGAGTGATTGAGGAAGTAAGCCTGGAGGTGCGTGTGTGTGTGTGTGTGTGTGTGTGTGTGTGTGTGTGTGTGTGTGTGTGTGTGTGTGTGTGTGTGTGTGTGTGTGTGTGTGTGTGTGTGTGTGTGTGTGTGTGTGTGTGTGCGCTCATTACTGAAGCTCTTTGATGTGGTGATCACTGTGGAGCTGCAGGAATTCCACACAGATGTTTCCTGGTCTCCACGGCAACAGCAGAGGTGGATCAGACCCAAGGACACCTCCTGCTCACTGCCTGTCTTACGGCTAAAACAAAACTTCTCAAATATAAGATTAGACGTAACATCCTTTGTGGTTACTATGTAATTCCTTTTTATTTGTGTAATTTCGTAGTTTTAAGGACTTCAATATTATTAGAACATGAAAATAGTAATAGTAAAGACTGAGTAGGTGTGTCCAAACTTTTGACTGGTAGTGAAGATCAGTTGTTCATATCTTAAATTAGTTGTATCATTGACTGCAGTGCTGAAAAGATCAAGAAAGAATTGAACAAATACAAAGAAAGAATGTAAATACACTCTTAAAAATAAAGGTTTTAAAGGGTTTTTGCAGCAATGCCATAGAAGAACCATTTTTCTCAGTGAATATTAGTGAATAGTTCTTAAAGGAGACCAATTTTACCCATTTTTACAAGTCTCAGGTGTCCCCAGAATGTTGTAAAAGTCCATTTTTGAGTGGAAGGAAAAACATGCTGTTTTCGTGCATGTATCTTTAAATGCAAATGAGCTGCTGCTCCCAGAAGAGGGCGGAGCTTTTGTGCCTTGGATACTCTCATAGACTGTAAAAAATATGGACAAAGCGTCTGTGACGTCACCCATAGACTTCTGGAGAATGGTTTTGAGGCCGTTTATGGGGGGTATGGGCGGCGCCATATTTCAATACAAATGTTCAGAAAGGATAACTTACAGGTATGATGTGTTGTGTCAGATCATGGCCGAGACGTCAAATTTCAGGAATTCCACTCGGCGCAGCCTATGCTCGTTGTCAGCTGTCAATCAAGCTGTCAATCGCGCCCTTATTTGTCATACATTTTATATCTAAATACGATCTAAACTAACGAGTTAGAAAAAAATTCACCTCCCTCACAGTTGTCAGGCACTCGGAACCTATCGAAAAATACAATAAAAGTCCATGGGACCAACCTGTAAAAACATGAATTTATGCTGTGAAAACGGACATTTTAACATGGGGGGTGTATGGACATTTGCTCCCTTTTGGGACCTGCCCCTAGCGGATTTTCGATGTATTGCAGTTTTTCGCACTTCCGGGTAGGCTTCATTTTTCAGATTAGAATGTTGCCGCTTGGATACTCTGCCAAAAAGCTAAAATGTCTGTTTGGTTTTGATTATCATCTCTATCGCTGTCACTCTCGCGTGACATTGCAGTTCTTCATCATCATGAAAGTTTATTATCTGCATGTGTTTTAAAGCCACATCAGTCTAAACTTCTGATATATGGTTTTCTGAGCGCACACATCCGAAGCATCCGCACAGGAAGCTGGATATCAGGTGGAGCGTCCCGTGAGTATTTAACTAAGTTCTCTTTCACGTGTTATTGTGCTTAAACTGTCAAATACACACAAGGTTATGTCAAAAACACACAAAGTTCACATAAACACCGTTGGTTATGTCTGTGAACATAAACAGCAAGTAAAGAAATCACATGTGTATATTAGATCTGTGTATTAATGTGACAGTAGAGTAATATACAGTACCTACTGCTGTATATGCTGTTAATAAGAATCAAATGACTAAAGAAAACCAGAAGATCATTCACTGCTCTTGATGGAACAACTTTAGTAGCTTTAATAAGAAAACATTTCTTACTTGAATGCTGCTGTTAAATGCTCTGGCAAGGAGATAAACATGGCGGACTGTGTACAGCTCATTTAGGGGAGGGGCTAAGCTAATAGGGCAAAGTCCATCAGCAGTCGTGGGCGGAGCCTGCACCAATGTGACATCATATTGGAACACATTCCTTAAAGCAGCACTCAGTAGCTTCGGGATTTCTTCGCTGTATTCTCACTTTTTGCTCGCAGGTTTCTCTCTAGAGCTCCCCCCACAGCTTCGGAATAGATATTTGACAACACTGTTGTAAAAACTCGTTGGTGATTCTCAGACACCAGAGGCTATAGATCAACGACATCAAAGCAGATGGGACATTCTTTAAAACGTCTTCTTCATTCGGGTTCGGACAGCGTGAGGGAGCGCAATAATGACAGCATTTTAGCAGATTTCTTTTGGCCGTAAAGCAATTGTTTACATCGCGAGACCTGATATCACGCGAGACTTCCTGACGCAGCGGCCGGCGGCCCGCCGGCTCAAAGTTGCAAGTGCGTATTTTCCGCTCACGGGCACCAGGGGGGTGCGAAACGACCACCATTCAACCCGAAATAAGTAATATAACCATTCCAATGACTCCGAAGCTGTTCAGTTAAGGTAAAAAAAGTTACTTAGTTCACCTTTAATGGATCATTTTGAGACACTGTTTCAGATTTATGGGGAAAATAAATTGTGGATGTTTTTTTTACCACAATAGGACACACACTGCGGACACATAAATATGTTTAAAAAAATATCAAAGTGAATGTTGCATAATAGGTCCCCTTTAAAAGAACAGTTTTTTTCTTAGTGTGAAGAACCTTTAAATAATCTATAAAAACAATAAAACTTTTTTCACTGGTTCCATAGATGTTAAAGTTTCTTAATTGAACTATCGATGCTAATAAAGAACCTTTATTTTTAAGAGCATAAAGCTTTTTTAAGCGATTGACAAGAAATAGTGTGGAGCTCATTGAGACTGAGATGAGAGAGAGATGAGAGACTGTCAAACACACCTCCCCTCGGCCTCAGGGGGTCCGCTTGTAAAGGAAGGAAGGAAGTCATTTTCAGAACAAAAACAGAAAAGGCCTCTGGGAAAAAAGAGGCCATTTGTGAAAAAGAAAACAAAGGCAGATGGACAAAGCGTAAGGAAATGTAAATGTGGCATGGGATAGAGGAACCGTCAGAGGAAGAGACACAATATCCGTGCCTGGAATAGAGACAGAGGGGAAACATTTGCTTTATGGCCTGCTGTCACACAATGCCTTCCTCGTGCCGGACCACCAACACATGGGCACAGCGGCCCGACTTACACCAGTTCACTTCCTGATGGGCATAGTGGAAAGGGGAACTTGCTTGCACATTTATTTGGCTCTCCAGAACTGTGATTAACAGTTTCAGTGAACAAACCACAAGCTAGAATATATATATATATATATATATATATATATATATATATATATATATATTAGAAAATTATAAATAAAATGAATACACATAAATTATATAGTTTTATTTATGATAAAATTATAAATAAAATACATTTTAATTTATTTTAAAAATTATATTTTTTATATGCAATTATATATTTTTTTCTTTTCTTAAAGGATATTATAACATTATTTAGCTGATCAGTAGTACATGTACATTCAAATAAGGATATATGTGAAAATATATGAATCAAGGATTTTTTTTTACTATTTGAATGTACATTAGCTAATGATTTCTTTTGCATTAGCAATATAATAATGCTTGTTAATGTCTTTAATGAAAGTAATTTAAAAATGTGACCCATAATGTACTTACCAAGAAAAAAAAATACATATATATATATATATATATATATATATATATATATATATATATATATATGTATATATGTGTAACGGTCACCAGCTGGAGTGCCCTTGAGAACCACCAGAGGGCACTCCACACCAGACTCTCCTATTCACTCACTAACTACATTTCCCATAACTCACTGCCCGGACTCATCATCTCTGATTGCATTCACCTGTGTCTCTTCACCTGTGTCTCATCACCCTGTTAGTCTCAACCTATTTATACCATGTTCACTCATTCACACACTGCGAAGTTTTGTTTGTGTTATACTGCATCTCTGAGCGTTTTTCCCTGGTTTTCTTGTTTCTTGGTTTTTTGGATATCTTGCCTTGTTCCCTGGATTACTCTCTTGCCTCTGGTCCCTGCCTGTTTTGTTGGTTTGTTTATTTGTTTGTTTGGACTGCTTACCTGTGTTTCGACCATTGCCTGTTTATTGGATTTCGTCTTTGGATTACCCCTCATTAAAGCTGCATTTGGATCTCTACCTTCGTGTCTCGGAGCAGTTCGTAACAGAAAACTTCGCCACACCCAGATCCAGCAGCTATGACCTCCAGCAATCCAGCAGTACGGATCTCTCCTGATCTTCCCAGCATGAGCCGGGAGTTCGCTGGACAGATCGCGGCCTTGGCCCTGGATAGCCTCGATCTGTTCCAGTACACCTGGGGGTTTGTTCCTCTCGCTGCCTCTTGCTCTCTAGGTGACGAGGCAATTAAGTTGTGCTACCGGCTGGGGGCTAAGGAGGTCGACCCAAGGGAGCTCCCCGATCTCTCTGGTCTGGATTGGAGAGAGGCACTCTCCAGATGTCTGGAGAGCTTCCTTCCGTGGCACGCCATGTCACCGTCTGCACTTCACGCCAGTCCAGCCGAGCCCGCACTTCACGCCAGTCCAGCCGAGCCCGCACTTCACGCCAGTCCAGCCGAGCCCGCACTTCACGCCAGTCCAGCCGAGCCCGCACTTCACGCAAGATCTGCCGAAGCCAAGGCAGTATGCGTCATGCCCGCCGCCCCTGAGACTGAGAGCGTCATGCCCGCCGCGCCTGAGACAGCAAGCGACATGCCCGCCAAGCTAGAGCCTTCACCACTGGTCTCGTCCAGCACAGAGCCCTCTTCACCACTGGTCCCGTCCAGCACAGAGCCTTCTTCACTGCTGGTCCCGTCCAGCACAGAGCCCTCTTCATCGCTGGTTCCGTCCAGCTCAGAGCCCTCTTCGCCGCTGGTCCTGCCCAGCTCAGAGCCCTCTTCGCCGCTGGTTCCGTCCAGTTCAGAGCCTTCTTCATCGCTGGTCCTGTCCAGTTCAAAGCCCTCTTCATCGCTGGTCCTAACCAGCTCAGAGTCCTCTTCGCCGCTGGTCCTACCCAGCTCAAAGCCCTCGCTGCTGGTCCCGTCAAGCTCAGAGCGTGCTGATCCTGATCCAGAGACTGTTCACGTCACTTATGCCGAGCCAGAGACTGTTCTCGTCACTTCTGCCGAGCCAGAGCCAGAGCTTCACGTCAGTCCTGCCGAGCCAGAGCTTCACGTCAGTCCTGCCGAGCCAGAGCTTCACGTCAGTCCTGCCGAGCCAGAGCCAGAGCTTCACGTCAGTCCTGCCGAGCCAGAGCCAGAGCTTCACGTCAGTCCTGCCGAGCCAGAGCTTCACGTCAGTCCTGCCGAGCCAGAGCCAGAGCTTCACGTCAGTCCTGCCGAGTCAGAGCTTCACATCACGTCCGCCCATCCAGAGTCTCGTCCAGCCGAGACTGAATCTGTTCCTGAGCCTGAATCTAATCCTGAGCCTGAATCTGATCCTGAGCCTGAGCCTGAGCCTGAATCGGTTCCTCTTCCTCTTTCTACGCCTGTGTCTTCGGACAAGATGGCCGACTCCACGCCTGTGTCTTCGGACAAGATGGCCGACTCCACGCCTGTGTCTTCGGACAAGATGGCCGACTCCACGCCTGTGTCTTCGGACAAGATGGCCGAAACCACGCCTGTGTCTTCGGACAAGATGGCCGAAACCACGCCTGTGTCTTCGGACAAGATGGCCGAAACCACGCCTGTGTCTTCGGACAAGATGGCCGACTCCACGCCTGTGTCTTCGGACAAGATGGCCGAAACCACGCCTGTGCCTTCGGACAAGTTGGCCACCGCCGAACCAGTGTCTCCGGACAAGATGGTCTCCGCTGAGCCGGTGTCTGGTCCTGAGCCAGTGTCTGTTCCTGTCCCTGTGTCTGTTCCTGTTCCTGAGCCGGTGTCTGTTCCTGTGCCATGGTCGCCTGGAAGGTCGTCTCCTCCCTGGCCGCCTGAAGGCTCGTCTCCGCCCTGGTCGCCTGCACAGCCTGCTCCGCCCTGGTCGCCTGCACAGCCTGCTCCGCCCTGGTCGCCTGCAGAGCCTGCTCCGCCCTGGCCTTCCGCCCTGCCGGAGTCTTCAGGTCCTCTTCCGCTGCACGGGCCTGGCCCGCCATCCCGCCCCCAGGTCCGCCTCCGCTCCACCTCCCTCCTGGAGAATTTTGAGCGTCTGGAATCCGCTGCTTAAAGGGGGGGCTATGTAACGGTCACCAGCTGGAGTGCCCTTGAGAACCACCAGAGGGCACTCCACACCAGACTCTCCTATTCACTCACTAACTACATTTCCCATAACTCACTGCCCGGACTCATCATCTCTGATTGCATTCACCTGTGTCTCTTCACCTGTGTCTCATCACCCTGTTAGTCTCAACCTATTTATACCATGTTCACTCATTCACACACTGCGAAGTTTTGTTTGTGTTATACTGCATCTCTGAGCGTTTTTCCCTGGTTTTCTTGTTTCTTGGTTTTTTGGATATCTTGCCTTGTTCCCTGGATTACTCTCTTGCCTCTGGTCCCTGCCTGTTTTGTTGGTTTGTTTATTTGTTTGTTTGGACTGCTTACCTGTGTTTCGACCATTGCCTGTTTATTGGATTTCGTCTTTGGATTACCCCTCATTAAAGCTGCATTTGGATCTCTACCTTCGTGTCTCGGAGCAGTTCGTAACAATATGTGTATATATATTCCATCATTGTTTGCTAAAAACATAAAACATTTACATTGTTACATTATTTCAAATATTTAAGTTTAAGTTGAAATACTAAAATAACTACAAAAAAGTCATAAACTATATAGACATATCAAAATATATATATACAAATAGCAAAAACACAAACAAGCAACAAAATGACAAAATCTGATTCAAAATAGTAACAAAAACTATATAGTTTAATGATAATATAATATCAATATATGAATTTGGATGCCCAATTTCTTTGTCTCAAAAGAAAATATATTGCAAATTCTAAAAAGGGCATCATATCTTTCCTTCCAGCGATGTCAGGATCATTAGAGATGATTTTAGCTTTCCTGGTATTGTATAAATACAGTAAGCATTCTGTCTGTAAGTGAGCTGAAGAGTATATTTGTAGACACTGACGATCAAGTACTGCAATCAAAACGACACAATGGATGCACATGTAAATACACACACGCTTCGAACTGTGCAAGACAGGCTGAATGGAGCTGCGCAGAGGACGGGGAGTATCATGTTCACATTTGTTTCAGATTTCAGCCATGTAAACAAAGGGAGGCAGGCAGACACGCTGGGGCCCGTTTAAATTAGGCCCCAATAAGATCTGTCGAATCCACAAGCCCAGAGCCTCTCGCAAAGCTCAAATCGAATGACAAGCAGCCCTTTGATGGTCTCCGAGTTTGGTCTCTATAACAATTATTTTTGTTTTAATAATCATTCCCTGGTTTGGGGCTGGAAGACACAGCAAAACTTTGGTGGAAGGGAATGGAACCCTTACACACACACACACACACACACACACACACATTAAGGGAATAGGGAGCAAGCGCTCAGATCCAGCAGGGTTTCTCCGGTCTCTTCTTGAGCCCAAGAATGATATCATGCATTCTAGGGAGTGTGGGAGAGAGTTAATGCAGCTCCGTCCTTGATTTGCTCCACTCAAAATGAATGACCTGAGAGGCACATCCATTAGTAAAGAATGTGTGGCAGTAAAGTTGTGCTTTGGTTTAAAGGGGTCGTACCATGAGGAATCCAGTCTTCATTGATCTTTTCAGAAAAGAGTTTCTTACTGTAACTTTCAGAAGAAAAAAAACTTCCTCCTCTTTGAAAAATAATTAAGCTTTAAAAATGACATGTTCTGAACTTTCGCAGCAATGGTGAGTCATTGTGAGGTGATGAGGAGAAAGTCAAATAGATAAAGTTGTATAAGAGCATAGTATAAATATAAGAGAAAAGTCCATTAAATCTTGTACTGATTTGGCTGTGTGTGTGTGTGTGTAGCACCTACAGCTCTGCAGTTCCCTCCAAAGAATAAATATTAGAAAAGAGCAGTTGAAGTTTATTTTTAGTAATGTCTCTGATTATTTTAGCCTCATCTTAACATCTTAATCTTGTGAATCTGTCTCTTGAAAATAATGAGTTTGTTGCAGCAATGACAAGAAAGACCAGTTTTTTGGGGCTCAACTAGAATAGGTTTTCATGCTTGAATGTTCAAAATAACACCTTACGTTTTACATATTTTACACTGTTGCCGCTCCTCTCCTCAGTCTGTCAGTAAAGCTCTGGGTTGAGTTTCCTAAAAGCATCGTTTGCCAACTATGGTCACAAGTCCTGCCGTTACCATTAAGTTCATCGCGTCTGTGTTTCCTGAAACCATTTCCAGACAGCAACATAGTGTCCACATGTACCAGATGTGGACCAGATATGGGCCGGCAATATGTTGCTGTCTGGGATAGGCTTTGTCCAAAATCGTACTAGTACTACATTTGAATTTAAACTTACTTCACGACCGTTAAAAAAGTATGTTCTTTATTGAATGAATGAGTGTAGCATATGAATGTAATCTGGACTTACTACATTCGCCATGTTGTCATCATCATGTGAACACTTGACCTCCATTAATAAATCCTCTCCCATGGCCTCATGGGATTGTAAAGTGTTCCTCCCTGGAAGTAGCAAGTCATCCGAGTACTTTTCGAATACTATATAGTAGGGATGTGTACTATTTCGGACGCAGCGATAGTTCCAACGAAGATTCCCAAACACATCACAAAGTTGTTTGGTTGGAACGACAATTTTCGAACTGTGGTTAGAAGCATAGTTTCTTGTTTGCATGACATGTGGACTCAATAAATTCTTATCTTGAGCAAAATACTATGGAAGTTAAACAGCGAGTTACGTCGTTGTATGGGAAACGCACCCCTGTTTAGTTCCTGTCTCTATGAAGCCCCTCCTTCTGAAAAGTGTAATGTGCTCTGATTGGTCAGCTGTCAGTGTGTTGTGGTTGGTCAACCGTTTTAAGCGCGTTTGGACATTTTGGTCATGCCTCTTACCATAACCCCCTTTATTTTTGACTATGCCTTGGATGGGATTTATTTAAATGAGGAATATATGTTCATTCGCGGAAGAAAACTCGAGACTACAATGGATGCGTTTCAGGGAGTTCGGAAACAGTGCGCACTGATATAGGAGTGACTTTGTGCTTTGGAACTTTCCAGATCTTTTTCATGCTCAAACAGCAACATTACATACTTAAGAAAAAGTTTGAAACTTACAAGCCTGATAGTGTCCAGTGCATCTAACAAAGAGAGCGCTTACAGAGAGCTTATTAAATCAGCACATGGAGACAATTACTCCCTTTGGGCTGCAACTTTCATCAGGATCTGGACACTTTTCACTTCCTTTCCATGGCAACAGGCTGAGACGGGCCTCAGTAAACAATCCCAAAAGATCTTATTCAATGGCCTGTTTTTACAGCTCAGTGCACAGAAACAAAACACGACTGCCACAGAGTAACCTTATGTTGAGATGAACTTCGGATGTTATAACTTGAGCTGCCTAGCCACGCAAACTTGCTGTTGTACTCTGATCACTAGATATGTCTCGGGTCATGAAGCAGAGAGCTTTGTGTTCGTCCGACGTGTGACCCGGTGCCCAGTGGGAACGATAAGAGAGGCAGGCCGCAGCGGAGACAATGCCCACTTTGGCTTTTCCTCAGCTGGCCGGTGTGAGAAAGTGGTCACCCCTCCCTGTCCAGGCAGAGGATGTGGAGAGTCAAAGCTGTTATCTGCTCACAATAACATCCTGGTACATGTACCACACTGTTCTGTCCAAGGGAAGTTGGATACAAATAAAACGTCTTTTTTTTAAACGCCACAATCAAGGACTGGGGTGGAGGGTAGTGACCGTAAACATAAGAAATATTTACGAAGGCCAAAAGTAGGATAATTACTTCCAATCTCATCAGTATCTAGCCAAGACACATTTTATACGAAACTGTAGAAAATTGTGTCTAAAGAAAGAAATAAGAATTTTTTTTAAGACCATTACGATTTTTCACTGTAACATTATTATATACAAAAAACAAATATACACTACATTTAAAAGTTTGGTGTTATATATATATATTCATTCTTTTGTTCAGCAAGTAAATTTATCAAATGTGACAATAAAGACATTTAAAATGTTACAATATATTTTCTATTTTATTTTGTTGTTTTTTTACTTTATATTGATCAGAGAATTCACAAAAATATTAAGCAATCCAACAATTCAACATCGATAATAACAATAAACGTTTCTTGAGCAGCAAATCATCATAAAGAATGATTTCTAAAGGATCTTGTGACACTAAAGAGTGGTGATGCTGAAAATTCAGGTTTGACTACAGGAATAAATGACATTTAAAATATATTCCAATAGAAAACAGTTCTTTTAAATTGTTATAATATTTAATAATATTACTGTTTTACTGTATAAATGCAGCCTTGGTAAGCAGAAGAGACTTCTTTCAAAACCATCAAAGTTTTAAACAGTAGTGTGTATAAAGATACTCAGTAGATAGATTATAGATAATGATAGATATGATTTCCTATGTTTTATTCTTGTGCTTTTGGGGTGAACGTGGCACACGCATGTTTTCATGAGATTCACGGGACTGGGAAGTCGTCCATGCAGTGAAGCTGATGATTAGTGCGCTGCCTGATGAGTCCAGACAAGACCAGCTGTATCTGCGCCTGAACGACTCTAAAAACAACACCTACAGCAGGAGACAAACAACAGGTGCAGAAACAAGCCCAAACAAGCAAACAGGAAAGAGAGAAGCAGCTGTGTGACTCTAACTCCAGACAGGAACCCAGAGTCCAGAGAGAGACACACTCTCGTCTTCAGACTGACTGCGGTCACACAACAACAGGAAGGCACATTACTGGGGTTTGCAGCTCGACAGTAGCTTAAATGAATAATTCCCACAATTATAAAATTTACTCAAATGCATATGACTGTTACAGATCTGCCAGGCTCTCTCACCAGCCAATCACAGCACACTCCCTCACCTGAGTTCTAATCACACACACCTGCACCTCATCATCACCCTCATCACTACCACTACATAAACACACACTTCACCACAGTTCACTGTCTGGTCTTGTTCGTATGAAGAGGAATACTCACCTTACAACGACTTACCTAACTTCTGACCAGTCACTATCACCACCGCTTCCTCTACGATCGCGATCGACCGGTCCCCTGGCCAAACCAGCGCCCTACTCTGGTCTGGCGGAGGATTGCAACTAGGGCTGCACAATTAATCGCAAAAAAACCGCACGCGATTTGGCAAAGGCTGCGATTATTTTCAGCAGCGAGTGCGGCTGATTGGTAGTAAATACTGCCCCATTTGAACGCCAGAGGGCGCTCTCATGCAAACACGATAAATATGCCCCGCCGCAGAAGTACAATAAAGCGCATCATTCCAGGAAATCCCTATCGCTGTAGCTGAATAAACAGAAGATTGAAACGCTTTGATTAAACATGACTTATAAATACACGACTGCCTTATTCTGTGTAAGAAGCCACATCATCTCACAGAAGGATGCTCAACTGTCGTTATGAAGTGAGTTTGGAGTAAATGCATGTTATTAAATATTGTCTGTTGTTGGACAAGAGGTTCATAAATGCTTTATGTTTTGGAAAGATGTTTGCTGTGTGTGTTGTTTTTTCAAATGCACGTTATAAGAGACTCAAATTCACAGTGCTTTCAGATGGAGCAGCGTTTACAGAGCCGTACATCAATGACAAGCTGCGCATAAAAAATAATCTCAGCCTTTGCGATTTTAAAATCGCGATAAGCCATCTCGATTTAAGTGCAATTACATGTAAATTGCGATTAATCGTTCAGCCCTAATTGCAACGGATTTCTCCTGCAATGTTCGCTGACCCTGGAGATGCAGCCGCATCTCTTTTCCAACGACCGGGCTAAGATCGCGTTCATCATTTCCCTGCTAAGGGGGTGAGTGCTCCAATGGGCTGATACCCTCTGGACACAAGACACACCCTGTAACTCAGTCTCTAAATGATTTTGTCACTCATTTTCGTGAAGTTCTTGGCAAACCAGTTGGAGATTAATCAATAGGTGAGCAACTTTATCATCTCCGTCAAGGGAATATGTTAATTAATGATTATGCTCTCAAGTTCAGAGCCCTCGCAGCCACCAGCGGTTGGAATGAGCGCTCGCTCCTCACCACCTATCGGCAGGGATTGGATCCCCGAGTGCGGCTGCATCTCACTGCATACGACGATACCATCGGCTTAGAACGTTTCATCCAACTATCCGTCTGTTTTGCCACCCGTATTCAGTTGTGTATTGAAGAACACCAGGGTCAAACACCAGCCATCTTCCTCTGCCAACCAGAGCACCTCAGCACTCCAGAACCAGGCAACGAACCAATGCAGGTAGACTCTACCCGACTACCATTTACAGAGCGGCAGAGGCGGCTGACCCAGGGGCTATGTCTGTATTGTGGTGCTGCGGGGCATATGATCACTGCATGCCCCATTCGTCCTCCATGTCCCATGGTGAGTGTATTGAAGAATAAAAAAATAAATAAAAAAAATTGTGTGCACATCCCACCTTCTGGCAGGTGCAGGACAAAAGGAACTTACTAAAGTGAATGTAATGTCCGCAACACTGCTTTAAACTCCCATATTTAATATAAAGGCAATGTTTCAACCCTGCTGGGTCTTCTTCAGGCAAATGTATTGAAGAATACCATGACCAATTTGAAACCACTCACTACCACTGTAATCCTTACTGCTTCAAATGTATCTCTCCTATTTCATGCCCTCCTCGACTCTGGATCAGCCGGGAATTTCATCTCCGGAAACCTCTGCCGCCAACTCAACTCGCCAACTCCTGACGACTGCTACCCAGACCATCTACCAGGTCCAGTCAGTGACTGGACGACCTCTGTGCCGCAAGCATGTTCGATATAGCGCTGGTCCCATCAAGATACAAGTAGGTCTGCTCCATGTAGTGTCCCTCCATCTCCTGGTTCTGGAGAATTCCACCGCTGAGGTGATCCTAGGGCGCCCGTGGCTAGTTTAGCATGATCCCATCATCTCGTGGAAGACCGCCGAAGTCCTGAAGTGGGGCAGTAAGTGCTTTCCCGACTGTTTCCCTCTGATTCCTCGCCCTATTCCAGCACCGGTCGAGGTACTCCTGGTGAACTCCATCGAAAGCCCTGTCGAGAAGCAGTCGGTCGACATCCCAGCCTGTTATGCCCCCTTCAGCAAGGGATGTGAAAAGGTTCTTCCAAGGATGCGCAGACTGTGTCATGGCCAAGAGTCCTCATCACCTACCATCTGGCAAACTTCTACTGCGGCCCGTTCCCAACCAGCCATGGTCACACCCAGGACTTCATGTCTGACCTCTCACTTTCTGACCGTAACACATGCTCCTGGTGATAATTGACCGATTCTCCAAATCCTGTCGTCTTCTCCCCTCTCAAGGGACTACCCACAGCAATGGAAACAGCAGAAAAAGATGAGTCCGTAGCCATTTTCAAGAAACTGCTGAAGACACATCTTTTTCGGCAGCACTTGTTACAGATCTGCCAGGCTCTCCCACCAGCCAATCACAGAGCACTCCCTCACCTGAGTTCTAATCACATACACCTGCATCTCATCATCATCCTCATCACTACCACTACATAAACACACACTTCACCACAGTTCACCATCCGGTCTCGTTCGTATGAAGAGGAAAACTCCCCTTACGACTTACCTGACTTCTCCAGCAATCTTTCTCCGGCCTCCACTCCAGTGTCATTCCCCAGCGTCTTGTCTCCATTCTCCTTCGTGTGATTCCCTCTGTGTCTCAAGTCTCCAGCGATCCTGCATTCCATCCTTCCACACCTTGATCTATTCATCCACATTCCTGTAAGAAGATACATTCCATTTACTGCCAGAACCACACTCTCCAATTCATCATTGCACTTCCCACTCACCTGCTTCCAGTTCACCTGCCCAGTTGTTGTCTAAATAAACTTCCTGATTGACTAATCTGTCTTGTGAGTCTGATTCCGTAACAATGACTTTTCGGGGTAACACTTTATTTTACTGTGACTTATTTTACTTATTCCACGTTACATGTAGGCTAGTTATTATAGTAATAACTATAAATGATGCATAATTGCATGCAACTAGCTCTAAACCAAACCCTTATCCTAATCCCGACCCTATAAGTACATGTAGTTAATTACTATTACTCCGTACTTAAATGTATAATTACACAGTAATACAGACACCTTAAAATAGGGTCACACTTTACATTAGGTAATTTTAACTACTCTGTACTTAGATTAATGATAATTGTTTGTTACTTTGTACTTAGTGTTCACGTATTGCAAAACACTTTTATACAGGTATGAAGTCAGAACTTGGCTATACTCTGAAGTTTTGTTCTACAAGCTAAATTAAACACACCCATAGTGAAAACAATTTTTGAAGCAGTTATGTTCTTTTTTTTGAAAACATACGTTTTTAATGAGTAGATGAATAAGGCAGCTTGGAGTGTGAGTGTTTGCAGTGTACAATATTTGCGCTCTAATGTTTCTATTTACAACGTGTTTCTGCAGCAGTAAGCAATGTAGCCAATCACAGACATATCTGTTGATCTCTTGGAGGCAGGGGCCAATCAGAGGTTGCCTGGATTTAGTCAGAATCCACTCACTACTCAAAACGCCAGAGTTTTAATTCAGTGCTGAGTTCTGCACGCTCACGAATCCTTATTAACAAACAAATGTAAATAAGATATTCATTATGCAGTGTAGACAACTTCATTGATTATAAATGCATTGATTATCTTTGTGAGATCGGGATGAACTGAGATGAGTGACAGCTTTTTAGTGATCACAATGGGAGCACTCATGCTTTTGAGGCTATATAACCCATTGAATAAAAGTTTTGTTTTTCATTCTGCTAAGAGGACCGATGGTCAATTATATGCAGCCATGTTTTGGAAGTTACATCTAGGCTTACGTATAAATACAGATTCGCCTTTTGAAATTGACATAGTGATAACCATAGCACATAAATATGGCACGTCAAAATAGCTACGCACCAACCCTTAAACACATACCATGGGTCTTTTGTGACCCAGGACGTAATTCACTTTCCTCCTCATTAATTTTTTTAAAGTTAGACATCAACCTTCTTAGTATTCTTCAATCAGTTCATTATAAACAAAATAACAAGAAGAGAAAATTACAAAAGAATGCCTGTTTTCCCATAAAGAAATTTGTAAAAAAAATGTAGGCTATAGGGTTGTTAATGACCCGAGGTGTGTAACAGTTGAATTATATTTCTGCACAATACTTGAACAATAATTAAATCTTTGATTACTAAGTGCAATTCACCTTTATTCCAAAAGTTGGCCATGTCTGATACACAATGATAAAGTGACATTTCACTCATAGTAACTGCAGGTGTAAAACAAAATTGAAATGGCTCAGTGATTTACTGCAGAGCAAGTACTGAACACAATCAAATATTACAGTGTCACTGTTACTTGATTTATGGTGGATCTGGTGAAGAAGCTGTGAGTAATAAAAAATACTGATTTTGAAGATGCTGAAAATGTTGGTTTTGAAAATATGTTTGAGATTGCGTATATCAAATTGAACCCTTAAGAAAATATGCTTTATTTTATTCTTCTGTAATTGTTACTCTAATATCAGGAGAGTTTTATATTATTGCGATAGGAAGAGATCCATCTGTGTCCATCCATTTTATTCGGAATGACGAAAATTAGTGCATGTAAACTACATAGGAACTTTTAGTGGGCCTCGTATCCTAATCAGAATGCCAAAAGCTGCCGGCAAAAGGGCCCTTAGCAGAAGTAAGGAATCGCTTCCTTTCTTTTAAAGCAAGAAAAAAGTGACCTCATTACGAGAAAATACGTCTTAAATGTTTGCACATGTGGAGGCTGATGCTATTTGCAGTCACCAAGCAGCAGCAGGCCAAGCCTTTGGGGACATTTCTCTCCCCCTCTTTTCTTGCCTGATAATCGTCCATATGCTTTTTCAGAAACATCCTGAGTGAAACAGCTTAATGTCCTGTATGGCTTTCACATGTTTGGGCTGCTCAAAGACTTCTGGGTCCAGATGCAAGCACTGCAGTCACGTCTGGCTAGAGGCGCATTAGGAGCCGGGGGGGAAAGCGTCACAATTTTGATTGATTACAGCTTACCGAGGGCCAATGACCGATTCATATGGGTGAACTGACGGATAAAGGCCCATTCCCATCAATACACATGGAGGTCAGCAGGATACACAGGAGGTCAATGTCTAATGACTGCTACAGACTGTGTGATTTCGGCAATACTATAATAATAAGAAAAAATAAAAATAAAAATCACACTTTACAACATGGATCTAATAAACTTACGAATGTACGACTGAACGATGATGACACCTACTGAATCGTAGGCTACGACGCAAGATGGTATAGAAGAATAAATCGTCATCAGCATGCGCTAGAGGTAAACAAATAGAGCAAGATGAATCGCACTTTGGCAATTGTGGTTTTAGTGTGCGTTGAAAGAAAGAGGATGAAAGCGAAAGAGGAGAATATGGACACGGTCATGGCTATAGGAAAAGAGGCCACCTTGGCATGACAATTTAGCAAATTGCGCTTAAGGGAAGTAGTTTTAGCGCCATGTCGCGATGACCAATACGCCATTTCATGCTGCATTTTTATTGGCTAGTCAGTAAACGTACAGTAGGTCGTAGCAGCAAACACACTATGAGATATTGTAAATTTATAACACTGTCAGAAAATGAGCGCAGGCTATCTTTAGTCGCAAGACCGTGACAACTTCTCTTACTGTGAAAGCAATCGCCACGATTGGTCATATTTTGTCTTGGACACAATGTGTACCGAGCATAAATCCTACCAAAATCTTATCAAATTTGAATTTTTAAGCGAACAATTCACCCTTGGCAGGGAGTTTGATTGACAGCCGATCTGACCAATCAGAATCCGCCATTTTGTCTGATAAAGCAGTCAAGAGAGTTATTAGATTAACGTCGGTGAACTTGGAAAGCGGTGTACTGACGTCTTTTTCGTGATTGAAACAACATTCCTTCTAATGTTCATTCATGTTTATTTTATACTATAAATTAACCAGTAGAAAGAGATGATCGGTTTGCGAGCAGCTTTAACTGAGGCTCTACAGCGATCTGTCACGACACATTAAAGAGCCACAAAACGGTGAAGGACCAAAAAGGACCAAATTTGAAAGTTGAGACTCTGTTTCATATCAGAAGTAAGCTGGTCTGTCCTGTCTGTCAGCGCGTTGTCAGTGTCCTCTCTGCTCCACTCTGTATTTTTCACTGCGTGAGAACATGTGTGGCATGAGCGATATGGCTTGTCGGACATAGCAACAGTAATGAAAGGGGGCGGGTCTTTGCGAACGGTCAGTTCCTTGGCAAACAGCACAAATGTAGGCCGATCACTGGTTTATTTTAATTTTTATTGGGACCTATGACAAACATGTAGAACTGACACCGGCAAGAACGCCATGTAGTTCTGATATGATCAACTGGTATTTACAAAGTACTTTCTTTTTTTCCCATCTTTTCCTAAAAGCAGGAGCTACATTGATCATACATGTTAGAAACGATTAAAAAAAATAGAAATAAAAATGTACATCATACACTTGATATAGATTTTTTTTTTTTTTTTTTTGCTTTTTACAGAGGTAAAAATGGGGATTGTAAAAAACAAAACTAATCAATACAATAGGTTTTATTTCATTTTCTTTTCTCTTTTTTTTAGTATACAAGGAGATAGATTAACATGATGCTTCAGGCACTTTTTAACAGGTAAATGTGTGTAGTAGCAAGACGTTGCACCAGGACAGACGTTCATACAGAATGCTTTTGGTTAACGTTCCATTACCACAGATAGAAAAATAAAACGCAGCCTCTTCTCTAAGCTTGGATGACATCGGTATTGCAGAAGCTGACATATTGAGATACAGAAAGGACACATGGTGAATGAAGGACACAGTGACAGCTGACACCTCTCTGCGGAGGTTAGCGTGAGGACTCCAGTGAACCGACAGGGGGCTTCTCCTCGTTCCCCCGAAAGTTAGACCAAACCAAACAGCACGACCCCCACTCTTAAAAATAAAGCCTTTTACAACCTGAACCTTCCTTTCGGAAAGGTTTACAAGTTTGTGACCACATTGAATGTTTGTTGGTTTTTCATTTAAACCTGGAAATTTTTATATTTTGGAAAAGTAAACACAAAGAAACAACAGGGCAAGTAAAAGGGGGACCAAATCTTAAACCTTCCACTTGTTCTTAATTTGATTTGTAATGAAATGTATTCTCCTTTTGGACCCCATATGCACCGTAAGAACACAAAACTGCTTAATTTTAACCACAGGATAAAAATACTATGTTCGGAATGGAATACTAGCATACTACTACGTGAACACTGCTGTATACAATGTCATTTTTAAAAATAGTGAGTGAAACCGCATGCATTACTCCACAATTTGCCACATGATTCCATCACGTTTTAGTCAGCAAGTAATACTTTTAAATAAAATGTAATCCAATTTTCCAATCAAACAACAGATTGTTAAAAACAATTGTGACTGATTTTCTAGGCCCGTTCACACCAAAGACAATAACTAAAGTTTTAATAATCGTAATTATATGAGAATTGAGAGCTGTGGGGTTTTGAAAGTAAAAAACAGCATTCATTTTCTCCATAGGGAAATTAATTTTGAACTATAGGAGAGATCGTGATCGTGTTTAACAGCGGCATTCCTGGTGAAAAACTACATTACCCATTATGCTGTACAGAAAATTCCACCAATCAGAGAGTCGAAAAAAGCTTGTATCTGATTGGCTTGGTTCATGGCTTAAAACGCTTTAACAAAGACTTTTTTGAAATCCCTACAGGAGAAATGAATGGAAAACAACAAGAGTGCAGCTGAAAAGTAATGACTGTCATGGTTATGTTATGTTTCATTGTGTTTCCCCTGTGACCTAGTTTTCCCGTGTGTTTGATTTAGTCAGTAGATTCACCTGTTGCCCATCTATTAGCTCATTTTTTTACAGTGTTGTTTCCGTTTTTGATTTTCTTTTCTTTTTTCACTATGGATCTGCCTGTTGTCCAGCTGCATTGCCTGGAGCAGGGAGACCGTCCGCTGGAAGAACACACACGGGACTTTATCCAGCTTGAATGCCAGAAACACTGCCCAGACCGCGAGCGGTCCAAGGCACGCCTTCCAGCGGACGGTCCGAGGGAAGACTTCGATCTGAAGAGAGGACAGAAGGAGTCGTCGCCCCCGGAGCTTGAACCACAAGGTGTGTCTGGCCAGGTGTGTGAGCCCGCAACCTCGTGCATCGACGAGGGAGGGTTTGTGGAGTATGAGGGCTGGGAGGAAAGCCCCGCCAACAACCTCGCTGTAGTGGATGTGTTCACTATGGTCACTGGAAAAACATTTTAAGGGGTGTTTTTGGTGACATAATTCCCTGGTTTTCCCTGTCCCCGCTGGTTCTGCCCAATCCTGAACTGCTTGTTTCCCCGCTGGTTCTGTCCAGTCCTGTATCTCCTGTGATCCCTTCCAGCCTCCCTCTCCCAGTTCCTCAGCCCCGTCTCCTCTGGTTCCCTTCTGCCCCTCTTCATCGCCTGCACTGAAGTGTGTGGATCCGCTTCGGTGCTTCAGGGCACCAATTCCGCCTAACAACCTAAACCGCTCCACCAGGCCTTGGCTCCTCCCTCCCTCGGCTCCACCGGAAACCTTCAGCCTTACGACTTCACCGGGCTTCCTCGTCCCACCGGGCTCCGCCTCAGTCTTCAGGTTCCCGTGTTCCACCTCGGATGCTTGTCGCCGAGGCTCGGCCTCCAGTGTCGTGTGGGCTCTTCGGCTCCACCTGGGTCTCCATCCCCAGTGGTGTCTCGATCGGCCGTCCCCAGGGTGGTGCCTGTCAAGTCTCCACCATGGCTCCTCCCATTTTCAACTCCACCCTGGGGCCTCGTCATGGTTGATCTCTGGACCAAAATCTGGTTCCTCCTGCTCCGGGCTCCCCCTTGGCTCCACCCACCCTCCACTCACTCTTGGACTTGTGTTAGACTCTGTTTTGTTTCACCCCGCTCCAGTCTCTCATCCTCCTCCAGAGCTCCTTCCCTCCTCTAAACTCTTCAGGGCATGAGGACACGCCTTTTTTGGGAGGGGGCGTACTGTTAGGGTTGTGTTTCTATAGGCTTGTTCGACTTGAAACGGCGCAGCACAGACCAATCGGTTTAAGACATCAAAGTACCGCGAGAGCGACTGAAAAGCATACGGAGCATCTGCTCTCTAATCGCTCTCGCGGTACTTTGATGTCATTCACCGATCGGTCTGTGCAGCGCCGGTTCAAGTCGAACAAGCCTTTTGTGTTTCCCGTGACCTAGTTTTCCTGTGTGTTTGATTTGGTCATTAGATTCACCTGTTGCCCATCTATTAGCTCTTTAGTTCCTTTTGTTAGCTCTGTGTATTTATGCCCTGTGTTCTCCCTCATTCTCTTTCCATTCTTGTCTATGTTATGAGTTAATGTATGTTTTTCTGTATGATCTCCAGAGTTTGTCATTAAATACCATTATTACTATTCTGCTTCGTAACCCGTGACACAACTATAGTGATGTCCACACCAACACTTCAATGCTAACACAGAGGAACAATATTATTCCAGCCAATCAGAATACACCCAAACTTGAAGTAAGTTGGTGTGTGGACACTAATATAGATTTTATATTATAGTTATCGTTCTTGTTGTGAACAGGTCTTATTCCAATTTCATCCATCACAGTGAAAATGGAAGGTCATATCAACCACACTGCATTGTGGGATATAGTAGTCTGTGCAGATGTACACAACAAATCCTGGGAAATGTATTCACAGCATACAAAAGAAAAAAGTAAAAAAATAAATAAAAAGAAAAGTACTGCAGCAATAGTAATGTAGTATGCTATTCCGAACCAATCTTTGAGCAAATGATGTGACATCAAAAACTTCTTTGAACCTTTATAACGAAAAAGAAATTGGTTCTTGTTGAGAAGAGGTTCTGCAACGAACCATTAAAGAACCTTTATTTTTAAGAGCACATTGTCATTTGAGAACACGCCACCATTGAGAACATGGTTTTGAGGCTAAACGTTTATATAACATGAAGCATTTGACGCACATATACTGTACATTCTTTGACTGCTCACACACAGTTTGAATATCTATGAGAGCAATGCTCTGTCAGTCAATGATTTATTCAGACAAAGCATAAACGGGAAGGTGACTGGTTAACCACATAGTCCTTCACAGGGGTGGGTGAGGTGATGAGACGGACTCCACACATACGAGCCGCCTCACGGATTGTACCATGCCATCTGACTCCCGCAATAACTGGAGCACATTTTTTATTCAACAGAAAGGCCTATCTATTGGGGTGTTATTTAATTTTTTTTGTTTTGTTAATACAATAGAAAAATATCTATTCACTATTTTCTCTTCTTTGAGGAACTGAATTGATTCATGTCCTCTCAAAAGTTCTTTGAGACAAAATTAAGGCGTTAAGTTATTGTCATGAAGAAACTGGAGAACGGTTTGGCAAATGTCCCTCTATAAAGCACCCTAAAAATCAAGCTTATTTTTCTGTTTCTTTTTGTTTTTCTAAGAGAAAAGAACTGCAGCTGGAAACATCTTTGAGACAACAATTCCTTATTTTTATCTAGAGACCATAGAGACAAATTATGAACCATCTTTCAGTAAGGGAAAAAATATAGCGGCTTAGTGTTTTCCCTCTTTAGAATATCTCAAATCAAATAGGCAGCAAAAATCATTTTATTAATTGATATTTTTATCTTGTATTCCAGTAAAATATCAAAACAGTCCTAAAACAAAAAAATGACATGAGAAGCAAAATTGCATAAAGGCCCGGGTTCACTTAATTTTCCACGTTTTGCTCCGTCACCTGCCTTTCAGAGTTTACTCCTTTGGCCACAAGCGTGGAAAGATCTAGTGGACTTTGTTTTCAAGCGCTCAAGTCACTGAAACATGTGTGTTGTACGTGCAACAGGAACAGGCGAAGTATACTTTGGGCTTATTTCGTATTGACTTGTTTTCCATTATTTTTCCTTTCCCATTGGCAATTATAAAAAATAAAAAAAATCTTGTTTTAAGCGTAAATCTAAAAAACTGTGAGGTTTATTTTTAAATCAATAGAAAAATATAAAATATCAATAAAAAAAAAAGAGGTAAAATTCTGATTAATTCCCCAAAAAAGCCTTATTTTTCACAATTTTGCTTCTCAAGTAAATCAAGTAATTTGTTGAGGATATTTAGATAGTTTTTCCAAGACAAACATTTTTATTAAAAGAATGATTTTTTTTTTGCCGTTTAAGTGGTGTGGGCTCGCTAGAAACTCCTCTTTCCCATCATGGCTGTGCTTTTTTGCCCACGGACCGATAATTTCTCTCTATTTATTTTTTTTCTCCCTTTGGCTGGTGATTCAATTGACCGCGAAAAAATAAATATGACAAAAATAATCTTTGGATATCAAATATGCATCAACTCAAGAGCCACCCTCGCATCCAAAATAAGTCAACTCTATAAGGAAAATGTCCGTTATCTGAAGCACAGCTGTGGCTGTCGAAGGTGATTACAATAATTCGATTTGAAACATATACATATGAGTATACAGTATTTACATATACTCTGGATGCAGCTTATGTAAATTTGGCTTAAATATAATAACAATACTATGCTGTGATACAATGTTATCATTCCTTTACAACACGCACGCAGGCATCGACACACGCTCTCCCACAGACGCACTACAAATGGACGCTTCCAACTACAGGTTTAGTGTCTCGAGCTAATCTCATTGTTATTGTTCTGAATGGGTTAAAGGGCTTGGGATACAAATGCCAGTTTATGTAAGGACCTGTTCAGGAAGAGTAAACAGCTAATTCCTCCCTTTGCTGGCCACGAACGCAAAAACCGAAACAAGCTATTCAAGTTCTTGAAAAGTCAAATCAGTGTAAAAAATATAAAGTACCTGCATAAGTAATGCATGAAATTGAAGGCTCCAGGAGCCACCTGACAAGGAACTGAGAGAAACATCCACAACAAAAGGGAAAGAAAAGAACATATACATATATATATATATATATATATATATATTCATATTTATAAAATCAAACCAAAAGAGAAGAGAATGTTTTTCAAGCCAGTTAAATGCACCAATTGTTTTCTGGAACCAGGAGAGACTGTGAAGTAAAAGCAGTAAAAGCTCCAACCGGGCCGCGTCGGTTTTGTCCGCTCCTGCCCTCCTCAGTGCTAGCGTTCCGAGGGGCGTGTGTTTAGGGATTGTTCGGGACGGGCAGGGGGTTCATCCGACGGCCTTGTGCTTTCCTCCGCAGCAACCGCAGGCCACGCCGCAGCGGTGGCACATGTGCAGCGGCGGGTAGCAGCACAAACATGGCGCCAGCATCGACAAACCCAGCAGGGCCGTCCAGCGAAGGCAGAAACGTTCCTCGCTGGTGTCGCACGAGCACGGGTCCGAGTAGTCGCCTTCCGGGTCGGACATGCAGTGGTAGAGCATGCTGTCGGCGCACCACATGAAGCTCACCCGGTGGATGCAGGTCCGAATGGGGTCGGGCGCGTCGTGGCACTGTCCGCGTCGGTTCTCCTCGTGGTTGAACATGTCCCGGCAGTAGACGCAGCGCGATCGCTCTCCGTCCTCTTTCCTCCGCTTGCCCTTGAGCTTGAACACCCGAGGCTGGGTGGCCACCACTTCCCCGTCGCAGTGGCTCTTGAGGTCGCACTGGCTGAAGTCGGAGCTGGGCACGTAGGGGTAGTTGTAGTCGTGCTTTAAGGGTTCGCTCTTAGCGATCTGAACGTACGAGTCCGAGTCCTCAGGCTGGATGAACTTGTCCGGCACGGAGGCGTATCGGTAGTCCTCGTAGCCTGTGATCAGCCAGCGCTCCCGGGGGTTGATTCGGACGATCTCCTCATCCTCAAAGGGGAAGGGGTTCCTGGAGAACTTCTAAAAGGCAAGAAGAACACAAACGCATAAAAGAGATGACTCTACCTGTATGATCATATATTCAAATTGCATCTCTTTAATTTAGTGACGTGAAAGCCAAGTATGGTAACCCTGACTTTACATGATGTTTCATTGTTATGTTTTGTTCAGTAAATATGAAGTGTGATATTGATGAGTTGTGAATGCGAGTCATCTTTTTGAATTAGTGGAATTGTTGAATTTTGTATGGAAAAAAAAATCACATTTTATAATTACATTATAAAATTACAATAATATATCCATACACACTATCGTTCGAAACTTTGGGGTCAGCAAGATTCTTTGTGTGTTTGAAGGAAGTCACTTATGCTCACCAAGGCTGCATTTATTTGATTAAAAAAAAAAAGTAAAAAAAAAAAGTAATATTGTGACATTTGATTTCAATTTAAAATATATATATATATATATTTTTTTTTTTTATGTATTGTAAAATTTAATGTATTCCAGTGATCAAAGCTGAATTTTCAGCATCATGACTCCAGTCTTCAGTGTCACATGATCCTTCAGAAATCATTCTAATGTAATGATTTGCTGCTCAAGAAACATTTCAGATTATTATCAATGTTCAAAAAAACAGAAAATATTTTTGTGGAAACCCTTATATTTTTATTCAGGATTCTTTGGTGACTAAGAAAGTTCAAAAGAAACAGCATTTATTTGAAATATAAATCTTTTGTAACAATATAAATCTATTTACTGTCACTTTTGATGGTTAATGCATCCTTGCTGAATCAACAATTTACAGA